>NC_087063.1:11068380-11165941 GCF_963678635.1 Symsagittifera roscoffensis | reverse complement strand
TGAGGAGATTGATGATTGGTCGTCAATGTCTGAGTTGCTGGATGCTGGTTTCTGTTGAAAGTTGGGGTCCGCTTCCGAGGTTCCGGCGGGGATATCAGTTTGCAGCTTCATTTCGCTTGTTTGTAGCTTGTGTGTCGGGCGCCCGCCGGTTCGTTTGCCCGTTGCTTTGGCTTTCCGTTTCGTTGGGCTATTTTGGTTTGCTTGTCCTGTCACCTTCTTTTTTTGAGTCAGCTTCCTTGGTAGGCCCGTTGTTTCATCCTGTTTGAACATTGGGTGCTGGGGAAGAGTAGGGCTCTCTATGCCTAAAAAACGTAGGTAAGGTCCTGATCTCCGTGCGGATTTATAAGCAACGTAATCACTGAGCCGAGACGGTCTGCATGGTCCGTATATTAAAGGGTTTGGGACAAATGCGCCACCGCTATTTCTTAATAGTCTCGGTTGCTTTCCGAACGTTTGCACCCATGCGGTGTATGGAGTATATGTAAGAATTTTCCCGTCTAAGTTTTTGTGTTTTTGTTCGAATGTTTTCGGATCCTTAACCTTCGTTGCTATTCTAATCGTTGTCCGTGCTACCTGATCTACCCGTTTTTTTCGTGTTTTTGTCTGTTGTTGTTTGTACCCTCTTATATCTTATGTTTAACTTATCTTTGATTTTTTCTATAACTTTTGATTTTGCACCTGTGTTTTGTTGTGTCGGGGTGTTTGTGAGATTGCTTGGCATTTGTGGTTTCGGTTCTTTCTTCTTGATAGATACTTCATCTTCTGACCACCGTTGTAAGTCGTGCATTACTCCGTTGTAGTCGGCTTTGTAAGGTTCTTTCGGTCTAAACATGCATGTTTTGCGCTTACCCAGTTCAGGTTGTTAAGTGATTTACTAGTTGCTACGTTTGACAAGGGTGTGTTTGGTTTACGGCCCATGTGGGCCTCGAATCGTGAAATTTTTTTTACGCTATGTGGTGTGATTCTCAATGTTTTAATAATTTCAGCTTCATCTGACGCGAGCTTGTACGGTGTGTTTGTTTGATCCATTTTCATTACCGCTAACCTACGTTTCAAAGTTTGTATAATTCTCTCTACTACCCCTATGGCTCTACGATCATCTACCGGGGCAAACAATAGTTTTATATTGTTGGTACTGCATAACAGTTGAAATGTTTTAGCTCTAAATGTTTGTGCTTGGTCACATCTTAATCTTAGGGGTACCCCGTTATATGAAATGTAAAGTTGCATACATTTTATTAGCAATGTCCGCTGTTGTATTGGTAACAACTTTTGCAGTGGGAAATTTTGACCATTTATCTATTGCAACTAAAATGTACGCGTCTTGATTTAATTCATCCGGGAGGGGCACTTTGAAATCTAATTAGACTTCCTCGTTAGGTTCAACCACTGGTTCCATTTGGAATGAATGTTTCTTTCCTATGATGCGTTTTAAATTTTTACCTTGCTCTGTGCAGTGTTTACAATTTTGTTCCATTTGCACAATTGACCGATGAATATGTGGAAATCAGACATGTTGACACAAATCCAACATGGCTGCCGATCCCGGATGTGTCAAATGGAGGCTGTCTAGCACTGTCTGTCTGAGTTGTATAGGTATGACGATTCTTTCGTCTATGAGTAGACAATCCTCTCGGACATGTAGCCTGTTTCGTATGTTGTGCCAGTATTGTCCGTAGGAAGCTTTGATGGCTTCCCAATCCCTCTTCTTGACAAATTTGATCAGTGGACACAGATTTCGTTCCTTCTTGGTGGCTGCGGCGATATATCGTACGCCCAGAACCCGCTGTAACCTTTGTCTGAACAATGGTGTGTCTTCCTCCGATTCCACTGTGTTTTTGGCTTTCTCCAACGTCGCGACCAGTCCTTCTGTTATCATCTCATGGCTGGCTTCTAACTGTGTAGATGTTCCCATTGTTGGTGGTTCTACATTGTGTGTCTGTTCTTCTTGTATGCAGATTTTTGGGTCCACGCGGCTAACACAGATTTCTGCGGTGTCCTCGCTTCTATCTGACGTGGTTTTTATAGCTGTTGTTGTACTTTGTGGTTCAGTTTGTGCGGTTTGTGTCGTCTTTGTGATTTCATTTTGTGTGGGTTTGGCAGTTGTTTTTCCAGATGAAATAGTGTCCGTGAAGATGATTTTCGGAAAAGTCGATTTCGTAGTTGTCTCTGTTTTCTTCTTAGCCGACAGTACTTCTCTGGCATCCCGTACGGGTGTTGTTGTTGATGTGATATGAACCCTTTGTTGTGGTGATTTTGTTAGATCGGCATTTCCCTTCTTTCCGTTCGTGGGGGGTCGCTTATGCCATCTTGGGTCCGAAAGGCTCTCTTCGCGGTCGGATGAACCCTGCCAATTCTGTGTTGATTCTTTTCGGCCCTGCGATTCGTTTGTTTTGAGTTCCGGCGGGATAAATCCTCCTTTAAATATTTTCGTTTCTGTTTTGCGGCTCATTTTCGATTTTTGAATTTGATTTATTGAAACTATGTGGACGGAATTTTTGCAGCTTGTCTGGTATGAGTCCGTCTGGTATTGTTGAATTTTCAATTGAGAGAGAGTTGACTGTTTTTAGCAATTTTTGAGTGAAACTGATTTCTGTTGTTAGTTTGAAAATGACCAATTGCGGAATGTTTGGAATGTTTCGTTGTTGATTGAATGTTTGAAGCAGCATTCAAAAACCCTTTATTTTCCGCGCGCTTTTTGATCAGCTCATACGGTGCTTTTTGTTGATTGGCTAGATTATTTAGAATGACGTTGTCAATCATCTCGAGGTTATTAATGAATAATCTAACTGATGCTACAACAAATTCCTAACCGTACTGACTAGGGGTATTGCCAATCCAACTGGATTTCGGGACATATAGTCTATTAATCCCATTTTATTCCCTGCGAGATGTTTGATGTCGAAATGAAAGGGTATCAATCGGTCGATCCAACGCGTGAGCCGGCTTTGACTTGTTTTTGATCGTTCGCTTGCGTTTAAAGCACTGATTAAAGCTTGGTGATCTGTGATGACTGTAAAATGCTTTCCATAAAGATAGTATTTAAAATGTTCGATTGCCCACACGACCCTTAATAATTCTAGTTCGTTTACAGAATATTTTCCTTCAATAAGTTTAAAAAACGTGACGCATAAGCTACGGCGACAAAACCTTCTGGTGAATGTTGTTCCAGTGCAGCCCCTAATCCCGTAGTAGATGTATCGCATACGATGCGAGTGTCAAGATGTTGGTCAAAATGTTTGTTTTGTTTTATTTCAGCTGCCAACTTTAATATGTTTTTGAAAGTTGTGTTATGTTCTCGTGACCTATCAAGTGCTTTATTTTTTTTCTATGTTTTTTAACAGTGGGCGTAGGGCGGCAGCGGTTTGTGCTAACTTTTGTATATATCATGTGAGATGGTGTATGGAGCCCATAAAACTTTTTAGTTGTTTTAAAGTTTTTGGTAGTGATAGTTTTTCCAAAGCCTCAGTCTTGCTTATAAAGGTTTTGTTCCCTCGCTATTAATGTTGAATCCTAACCACTCAACTTGTTTGCATGCGAACTTACATTTATTCAAACATATCGCAAGATTTTTGTCGTCTAGTTTTTTCAGATCTGATTGTAACTTTTGTTTGTGTAGTTCCAACGATCCTTTTGTTACGATTGATATATCGTCCAAGTATGCAGAGGTGTTCGTACAATTCGTAAGGGTTAGATCGATCGCTTATCGGAATTCGGCTGGCATATCCTTGAGGCCATAAATCCTGTTAGAAACTGATAGGTACCAGTGGCGTTACCACCAATAAGACTAAAGTTGCATTGTTCTCCGGTCGTTTTATCCAGAGGGAATTGTGAATATGCCATGCGAAGGTCGCGTGTCGAGAATGGTGTTTGTTTGGATTTAGCAAATTTGACCACCTGGGCAAAATTATCCAAAAGATAGTCGATGTTGGGCATTCGATGTTTGTTTTTGTGAATGAATTTGTTGATTTTCTTAGAGTCTAACGCGAGTTTAACTGTTTGATCTTTTTTTACTGTTATGACAATTGAGCTAATAAATTGTCGATCCTAACATTTATCTAACTTGATAATAAGATTTTGATCCATCAGTTTGTTTACTTCTACTTCAACTCGTTCCTGTAGGTGCACAGGGATACGTCGACCTTTTTGTTGTATTGGAATGAAATTGCGATTGAATTGAGTTCTCATCATTTGACTTTTCGATTTCTTATACGTATGCACAGTTGTCGAAAATTATCTTTGACCCATTGTTTAATTTCTGAATCTGATTCTTCCTGTTCGTGTACGCTTAACACGTTTTGTTTTTGTTTTTCTTGGGTCAATTCGACACCTATTTGTGGTAGTATGTTGCGTCCTATTATGTTGGCTTTCTGGTCATCCAAAATGATAAGCTGATTGAATTCTCCAGCCTCCTGATTCAATGGTTATTATCAATCTTCCTTTCGGGTTTATTGTTTCACCATTGTAGCATGCCAGATTTCTGGCAGTGTCGTCCGGTGGGATGCATTTGAATAATGCTGATTAATCGTTTTGTTGTATACGACGTGCGTTTTTTTAATTGAGAAAAGAAATTGGGCTGCCCGTGTCGGCAATAGCAAATAATTCTTCTGAATTTGTTTTTAGTTTGACAATATGACCGTTTAGATCATCTTCCGATAGGATATTTGTATTTTTAATCTCGAAGGGTTCAGCGATTGCCATAACCGAGAATTTGTCTATCTGGTATTCATCCCATCCAATATTTGACGTGAACTCAGCAAATGCCACAGGGTCGTTTTCGGTTTCCAGACTCTCTGTTTCTATTTCTTCCTGTTGTTCATCCTGTCGATTTCCTAAGTAGTTAACGTTTGTGGACCTGCAAACTTTTGCAAAATGGCCGCGTTTGGCACATTTTGAACAAATCTTGTCTTTAGCCGAGCAAGATTGAAGATGATTTTGATTATATTGGTTTTCGCACTTATAACATTGTTTTGAAAAGTTCATATTGTTGCTTTGTTGTCCTCTTGTGTTTGTGTTCCACGTAGCTACGGTCGTCCGCGAAAACCACTCCGACTTCTTTGTGAGTTTTGATTGTTTGAATAATTGTATCGAACACGTGTGTTGATATACTGTACTGGTTCATGTTTCGTTGTAGTTTGTCTTCCGAATGGATTTGTCTTCATTGTGCGGCTGTGTTCAATGCTTTTTTCCCGACGGATTGCATATTCATATGCATCTTGTGGGGTCCGTGTTTGAGCTAATAGTTCTTCTGCGATCTTTTCATTCTTCATATGCGCTGTGAACATGTCTCTGACCCATTCGTCTTTTCGGTCCCCACAGTCAGCCCGTGAGGCTAATTCGACTAGATCTGCATGAAATTGTTCAAGACTCTCCAATTTCTTTTGCTTACGACAGATAAAATTATATCTTTCGAAGGCTACAATTCTGTTAGTAACAAAAATGTATTCCAGTATTGTCATGAGTTCTTGTGTGGTCACATTGTGTAGTTCCAAACTAGGTCTTTTCTGTTGAACTTGTCTTTGTCCATCGGCTCCCAAGCTGAGAAAAAGATAACTGCGAACTTTCGCCTCTGCTTCGTCCCATCTATATGAATTTCATAACACTCCTTTCTCCCGGGCTTTTATGACGTGATTTTCCCAACCAACTCTTTTCTCCTGATTGCGAATGCGATCATATATCAACGCAAGCGAATGGATGTTGCTATTGGATTTTCAATGTCGCTCAGTATAGTTAAGAAAGACCAAGCAAAACGAGTTGACCACATGGTAAGGTTTGCTTAAATTTTGATCCTAATATTTCGGCAGCGTTTTTCGGTAGCCCTCAGAAATTTACGAAACTCTAATAAATTTGTGTTTTTCAAAATGTAACAAAAGCCCAAAACTTTGGCATACCGCAAAATATTTTTAAAACAATTAAGGAAACTAGGGAGATTAAGGAAACTGGCCTTCTCAACCCTGTATCAAACTGGTAGTGTTTCAAAATAAGTAGTATTAAATGAGAAAATGGCAGCGGATATTATTTATTCACGGTCGATTTAGTTGACTTAAAAGTTGTTGAAATTTTTGTAAATATTGACCAAAACTGTCCTTGAGATTGTGCAATTTAGAGAATAAAAACCAATATTGTGGGAATAATTTTGTCCAGCAGTGTAAACATTTTTTTTGCTGATAAAATGTAGAAAAAAATTCAAACCTTGCCCTTATATAATGGTTTCATCCTTTGAGTTCTAATCGGTTTTGAGTTTCAAAATTCTTATTTATCAGTTCGCGAGTTTTTCATGAAGACAGTTTGTTATTGTGAAGTCTAAGTGAGATTTGTAATAGGCACATACTTTTAATTGAGCACCAAAAAACTTTTTGCAACAGAACTGATTTGTTCAGTGTGACAAATTATCAGAAACGAATGTTCTACTTTTATTTTTACGTCATTAAAAAAACTGATTCAGATGGTAAAATCTGGCATTTTCACCTCCGGAAGTTTTGTAATTCATTCAAAACAAGTGTTGAGATTATTTTCGACGATAGCTGAGGTCATTTTCTTAAGTAGATGTGAAAATGTTGTCTGTTTTTCAAGTTAATGTTCAATATTGCCCATTTAAAAAATTCAAGAGATAGAACCTAATTTTTCTTTCATATTTATGCACTAAGGGGAAAACCTTCAAATGTGTAACTTACCTGAATAGTAGTCAAATTTTACATACTAGTGAAAATGAATTGCCGTTGACATCAAAACTGACCTTAAAATAAGCATTACATTGTTTTGGCTAATGCGGTTAGCGAATACATTGCCTTTCAGTATTAATTACCTCAATAAATCTCTCAATGCCCGATGAAAAATAGAGCATGCTTTTAGCCTATAAGTGCTAATTTAGCCTACAAGTGCAAAAATGATCCAACAACTCTTGCATAGACATAGCGCCACCGTGCTCAGCACTAAGCGACTGCAATTTAAAGCTTTGAACTGTGCACTAGATAATAAATAGCACCGTAATTTAAATTCCAGTTTAGCACTGTTCAAACTTACGAACTCAAAAATTAAATAAAAACATGTTTTTTGCAATATTTGATATTAGAAAAACAAAAACTTTACATTTATAACTCTGAATTTGCTGGAATCTCTAAAGAATCAAATCACAAAAACTTCGCCGTAGAGGCAAAGGCTTCAGTAATTTCACCAGAAGCTCTTTTCCCAGTCCAATTAGTATGTTTTAAAACGCTCCCAGTCCTTTCCACCCCCGAAACAAGAAGTCAGTTCCACTCGAATGTCAATGCACGTAATTAAGCCTATTTAAACCCAATCAACTTTAATTCTGTGCGCAATACTGTTGACTCGCGTGTTGCACTCGTGTTGTATCAAAGCGAATAACAGGAACAGAAGTAAAACATCCCGTATGTCTGATAATGTATATCAAAGTGAATTAAAGAGAGTAACTTGGGGGCTGAAATTAGTGGGATTTTGGGGCTGAAATGACTGCGGCGGAAACAAGTGGGCACGGTTTTAAAAATATAATTGAAAAAAAAAATTGCTTCGACAGATACATGGGGGTCAGCCGGCACCCCACCTCTCATCACATATATACTACTGATATCCTTACACAAAGCAAACAGCCGAAAATACGGCAGAAAACTTTCAAGCCTTATAGCACTGGCAAGCTAGAGTAAAATGTGATGGGGACCGATCGTTAAGCATACCAATCTTTTAGCATAAAAAGTGAAAAATGAGTCTTTTAGCAGACCAACGTAATAAAGTGATGGATGATTGATTGACAGACTCAAAAAGACGCTCAGTCTGGAGCCAAGCTTCCCCAATTTAGTCAAATATCTCACGATTTGTCAACAAAACTATCAACTTCAAAAACACAACTGTCTAAATTAGCGGCAAAACAAAGATTTACGCGCAGAATAACACTTGTATTGAATTGAAGCACAGCGGAGCAGGTGCTCGCTAATCGCCAATGCCCCGTATAAAGTTAGCTATCACACTTTATAATTGTTCTGAGTCTGCTAAAAAACCGGTCTGCTAAAATCCCTAGCACCAAATGTGACACAGAAAGATGAGGCAAATCTATTTTAGAGAAATAAACAAGACTGCTCGTATATGAAAGCGAAGCCCTGAATGTTCCGACTGTCCCTTAATTTATATAGAACAGTTTTTGGGGGAAAAAACATTGAAAACCTATAAATTTTGGACAATATCGAAGTGTGAAATGTTGAGTCTACAAAATTAATGCGACCAATTAGCCAGCCTCATGTCAATTTGGAACCATTTTGCTGTGGGGGATCATTCGCCACGCATGAATAATTCGCGTTACGCTCTCAGCATTATGAATGCACTCTTCAAAGCGCGCATAATTTGGTTCAATTCAAACCCACAGAACTTTACAAAATATAATTGAAGATAAAATAACTTTTTAAATTTGAACCCAGGAAGTCGATATCTTCGATGGGGTATAAGTAATTTCTGTTGAAAACTATTATCTCGATCGGCGAAAAATGAGTGAATAAAAAACCACACCGAGCATAAATATTTCGTTTTCTTCAAAAATCGGAACAATTACATCAGTAGCATATCATGTGAGCCAACCGAAAAACAATGTGAACTATTTCATCCAGTAACGCAGTCAAATTTATGAAACAGCTGCGTACTAAACATAAACCTTTTATACGGTGTCCGCTGTCAATTCTTAGTAAGATCACTGTTTAGCAGAGAACTGGAAAATGCGTTAACAAGACAAATTTGAAAGTTTTTGTACTTACTTTTCAGCCATCAAAACAAAATAGAAAAGGGATATAATACGACCAAAAGGTTATTGTTATCTGCTGCCTGCTGTTAAGTAAATAAAAGTAAACATGTGACTCTAAGACGGCAATTTTGTACAGTTCATAGAAACCAAAAACGCTACATACAATTCTCCGTGAATTTCTGACAAAAAGAAACAGATTAAAACCAATTGAGTCAGAGCGCTATCACTTGCTTATGCTCAGCTCATATTGGCTATTATAACTTGAAAATTTATCTGTTCATCACGCTCTTGTTTTTCCGACTTTCATAACGAATATAACCGAGAATTTTTGCTCGGGGTGGTTTTTTCTACAGACACAATTTGAATTTTTAGCCATTTTGACGAACTTTTTTCAAATTTCTTTCAAAAGGTATTGTTGTCATGGGCTTAAATTTGAAAAGATATTTTACCAGTGATCATTTTTTGTAGAGTTATGGGGGTTTAAATACTGCCATTTTGGGACAATTAACACGCGATATGATTCGATCTATCAACGCGTAAGCGAAGATTTATTCCGTCGTAGAAGTCGTTCCAAATTGGTTGAAAGAAGGTTATTTGACATAACTGATTTGTTACTAGGAGCGAAATCTATCATTTATATGGCGTGTGGGGGATGATTTTTACAAAAAAATTGTTAGTACATTTAACTTTTTTTCGTGTTATTACAGCGCCATAGTCTTGTTTAACTCTATTTTTTAAAAAAGTTTTTTTTTTGTTCCTTTGTAAGTTCTTTTACGCACTCGTTATTATTTTGCTGAGGGACGTAATCCATAGTTCTTGGATCATCTTCTACCGTACGAAAAATTGAAATCATTGTCCAGTAACGCAGCAAAATGTAAAACATTTGTCTACTAAACTTTCAAGCCGAGACTAACTAATCGAAAAACCAAGAAGCCGATAACTTCAACGACATGTTCTGTTTCAAAAAATCCTCGCTATTAATAGATAAAATAACTCCATTAATGGCCATGCTCTGCGGGCACAATGTATTATTGTTCACCATCTGACCATGAAACTCATAATATTTTCGAATAATACATGAACTAACAAGGATAGCTGGAAGCTGTGCAAATACACAGAATGTTCCGACTGGAGTTCTATTTAAAGCAATGAAAATTTTTAGCAAAAAAAAGAATCAAAATCTTCACTTTAAAAAAAATTTTGTTTTCTTTATTATCAAGGAGAGGTTCAATTGTTTAATGATCTGCAAGAATGAGTTGATATTGGTTAAAAACTAACTACGTTACACTGCTTGGAAAAGTTCAGACCAATTTTTCTCGAAACTGTGATAGCTTCTTTCATTTTTTTTTGGAATCCGAATCACGGCCATTGTCTTTTCGAACTTCATGAAAAACTTAAGAGGCGAAGCTGCGCGCTTCGCAAACACTTGCAAGAACACGACCAGAAGGCAGCTCTAGAAAGTGCAATAAGAAAAAATAGAAACAAGCCACAAATAGCGAAAACTCGGATAGGTCTAGGATTCGATCTGCGACATACTGCAATCAAGAGATTTTGAGTCTCACGACCAATCACTAGTCACGAATAAAGCAGCTACATATGCTAATAAACTGCCAATGCGATTCAGTTAAAGTGGTACCAAAAACAAATAGACGCAATTTTGCAAGTAATAAATTGGATTATAACAAACTGAAGGCATCCACACTAACTTTACATGAAACTAATCGCAAAGCATAAAACCACATGCATTTCAGAAAATTTTTGAAATCGAGTTTTCAATATTGTTATGTTGTTTGAAACAAATCACTTCTTTCGGTTCATTTGATGAATTAGAAGTGCATCAACTGTGTTAACTTATTACTATTCGAATGTCGAGGACCGTGCTATGAATAAGCTGTAAAGGTGCCCCAAAAGTGGCACCAATATTTGCGACTTAGGTTGGAAAAAAAGAAGGTTCGAATGAATACAGTCGCTCCGCAAATTTAAAAATTCTTATAAAATAGTCATTTTATTATCTGTCAATTCAGACAACTGTTTCGTCAATAAATTTTCACTGTCATCTTTAACAATATATTCCAGCAACCATGTCCAAGATGCCTCTTCATTTAAATGCGTGTCAACTGTTAAATTGAGTTTGTTTTGTCACAGCATAACAATAAAGTTTTTCAATTAAAGTTTGTTACTCTACTATCCATCTATCCCACAAATGACCACGCCGCGTCATCTCTTCGTCTGTCAGAGCATCTTCAAACACGACTAAATTACTCGGCTTAGTGTTCGACCGGCTCATTCTCTGCAGCGGACTGCTCTTGAAGTCTGGCTTTGTGTAGAACTCAATCAAATCTTCCAGACAGTTGATCTGGTCAATGTAACTGGATCCAACTCGTTTTCCAAGAGTGTTTCCACAGTAAGCTAAGAACCTGAACTTAGCAACTGGGTCTGAAAAGGGTTCCGATCCTTCCCATAACTGCAGATGCTCATGATGCAAGCTTTTGATGATCTCGTCAATATTTCGCTGGGGAACGTAATCTTTAGTTCTTGGATCTTCTTCTACCGGGCGACTGAATGTTTTCCGTGCATCTATTTCAGGCACCGTTTCTTCAGGGAAAAATTTTGACTTCAATTTGTGTACTAATGAGCTTGAATTTCTACTAACTGAAGTTGAGATAGATTGAAAATCGTTGCAACGACTTGGTACAAATTTCAAGCAGTTGCATTGCAAACAAAAAATAGTTCTCATTCGTAGCATTGTATCTGAAATGGAGAGCTTTTCAGACAAAAACTCAATTCAAATTTCTGGTGGTGCAAAACTACTTTCTAACAAAAGCAGCCACTCACTTCAAACTGATACAGTAATATAATTTTAAAAAGCGTCAAATTAAAAATATATTTATTGCAACAAAGAAAAAGACAAAAAGAGTTACACCTACGGTACTAGTCTATTTGATTGCTTCTAGTTTTGAAAACCGGACGAACTTTTCATTTGCTGGCGCTGCCTATAAATATCGTTCACCGGTGGATTCTGAGCCACATTTGGGTACTTAGTGGCTGCTCCTGAGGGCAACCTACTTCCAAAAGCTCCCGAACGTCGCCTCATTCCTCCCTCTTCATCATCGCTATCCTCTTCTTCCATAATCAGGGCTCTTTTTAGCCCCACTTGACCTCTGACCTCGGATCCTGATGCCTCTGGCAACTCTAACTCCAACATTTGCTTCATAAATTCGTCCAGAATGACAAAAGGTCCTTGGAAACAGTTCGGAGGCGGGAGCTTCCTAAGAATTGACGCGGCGGCGGGAGGAATCGGGAAGTCGCCTCCTGGAACTATCAAGCTCTCCGCGGCTGAAGATCGATTCGGCTTGAATGGAATCATTTGAGTTGTGTCCGGAAGTGGATATAGCTGGGATCTCGAGGAGATTTCGTCTCCATATAGACCTCCCGATGTCACAAACGCCGCAGCCGATGTCAGAGGAGCTATGTTTTTAAACTTCTTCTGCAAGTGAGGCAAAGCTGTTTGGTACTGCATGGCTTTGAGCTGCGCTTCACTGACTGGAACTAAATCTAAGAACTTGTATCTGTCTATCAACATTTTAGCTTCTCTGCCCTCGAAGACTTCAGGAAAAGCTGTCATCCTTTTCTTCTCGACTTTTTGGATGCTTGCCAAATCACCGCATAGAGATTCAAATGATATATAGTTTTCCCAGACTTCGAGGCAGTGATCGGGAGTTTTAGAGGCCAAAGCTTTCTCAAAGAGAACTCGGGTGTTATTTACATCGTTAAGATGAGACAAGAAATCCAAATACGCTGTAATATACGCAGTTTCATTTTGGTGTTTTCTCAGACCAAGCTCGAATATTTTATACGCGATATTTTGATCTTTACTACAGTAAAACTCAATTAAAGCAGCAGCTACGTAAATAAATGCTCCTGATCGCTTATCTTCTCGTGCTCGTTTGAAAATTACTCGGGCGGTTTTAATGCCCTCTGAACGTCGGGCAAACTTCATGAACTGAATATAAACTAACGTAGGGTCCAAATCTTCAACGGCCAAAGCTCGCTCGTAGATCTGATGAACTTTGGCCATTTTCATTCGGGACTCTTCATAATCTGCGTATGCAAAATACATAAGGTGGTTGAGTTTCATGAGATGACTGATTGCACGCTCATGCATATTAGCCACTGAATCTAAGAACGCTTTAGAATTTGCTGAATCTCCTTTTTGATTCAATATTTGAGATACCTGTTGAAGCCACGCGCATACTTCGCACCACACATCTGGATGATGCCCAAAGACTAGCAAGCACTGCTCGTAAGAATATGTGACTCTCTTTGATATGAACAGGTAATCTTCACTGCCTAGAGGGTTATCCTTTTCCCACTTAAAATACTTTCTCCAATGTTCCAATTGAGATCGCTCCTCCGCTATTCCGGCAGCAGCCAAGCCAGATCGGTGTCCCGGAGGAACTGCTGGAACGTTTCGGATCAGGTGTCGGGTAACTGCTTCGTACTCTTTGGCAACTTTCCTCGCCGCTATATAGTCCCTGGTCTTTTCTTCTATAATCTTCTTAGCCAGTAAATGATTCACACTGTTCTCGAAGCTATTGTACTCTTTCCAGAGCGTATCTACATTGATCAAAGGAGTCGCACACCCTCTTTGGTAAATTCTTCTCACTGCTGTTATTTTCTGGTTTTCAGCATACGTGCCCTGAGCTTCGATTCCTTTGAGGAAAACTAAATAATCGTTCCAGATTGTGTACGCCATAATATCAGTTCCAACTTTTTCAAGGGCAAAATCATACGCGTTCGCCATGTTTTCCTTGAAATTTGGTAAATTTCCTTTGGTTTCGCGAACATACGCAAGATATGACTTCCACAGCTCAAGATTCAGCACTTTCGTGAGACATCTTTGGAAGAGCTTTTCCACTAGCTCATAATTCTGCAACTTGACTTCGAAATCGATGTAAATTTTCCAATACTTTCCACAAGTAGGAAACTGGTGCACAAGACGTTCATACGTTCGTCTCGACTCTTCTTCCAACATGTTGCTCGTCTCTTTCACTAAAACACTCCAGCATTCCACATTGTACGGATCTTCGGCGATGCCTTTCTCAGCACGTTCAATTTTACTCCCAAGACGCATGCTTTGACTGGAGAATTCTGCGACTGGTTGCGGAGGCACCGAATTGTTAGACCTGTGAGAAGATGGGACTCCATAGCTCACAGGAGCTCCAGTGATCGGATCTCCCATAACTAATTTATCAAAAACAACCTGAAATCAAGTTGTTCATTAAAATCGGCTAGATTAATGTGATCCCAAAACATAAGACTAGAGCAGTAAATTTGACTTTTGATATCTAATTAATCGCTATCGATATAAAATGCTTCTCGATGATTTTAAGATCAGTCTTTAATGTCGAGATGAGAAGACTAACACGATCACAGAATTTATTTTAACAGAGGCAATCCGGAGCTTTGCACCACTCACACCAACATAGCATTGCTAGATAGTAGACAAAAACTAGGTCTACCAAAATTTTGAATTTCTCGACATGTCTCGATAGAAAGTCATTCCTAAAAAAAATCCCAGAGACGTGAATAGTAAATTAGCAACGGATCAAATCTTATAAAGAGTCATCAAATTCGACAATCTTTGAGCAGACAAAAATTGATACGAAAAAAAAAACATGATAAAAAATCCCGCATGATAAAAATCATGATAAAGTTTTAAGTCCCGCCTGAAACAACAATGAACAAGACTTGGACTTGCAACCACAATTGCTTAGAGCAGAATAAAAATCAGTAATGTAGCAACTAATCTGACAATCTTTGAGCAGACACCAGTTGAGCAAAAAAATGATTTTATGGGAAAAACTTAATTATTTCAAGTTCCCCCTGATGCTAGAATGAACTTGCAATTGAATGAGTTGCTTTGCAGCACACGCAACCGAGACGCCAACCCCAGACCTTAGCATGCAAAGGCAACGACGTTACGCAAGGCTAATTGAGAAGGAACCTGAAAGATGATGAGGTTCAATATTGAAGAAAAGAATTGTAAAAAGAACAGAGTAAAGAAGAGGAGAATTTGAGCAAAAAAAAAACGAAACACAAAATAATTTTTAAAAATTTTCCCTCGAAACTACGCAATAGAATTTGACTAAATTTAAAAAACATTAGCCGAAACACCATTTAATCGAAATCACAAATTACCGATCTTTATCATAAAATCATAATAAAAAATGTTTAAATCAACAAAAAGGTTATGCTTTGGAAAGAAAGCTTAAAAAACAAACGTACCAGATATTACAAATTTCATTTTTAAAATGTAAAACGAGCCGACGGAAATAATGACTAAAATCACGAAAACGAAAAAATTCCCCTGATTATTACTTGAATGATGATAGCTTTATTATTATTTTCAAGAAATTGAGCATGTGAGCAGTCTGCATATCAGCAGTCGTGAAATTGAAATTTACCATTCCTACTAAAATTGACCATTCTATGAACAAAGATAATTACGGGAAAACAATTTATAGTACTCGATTGCAATAGATTTCCAAAGATACATGCCGAGAAATATTTTTACACTGAGGCGATGCTGAGCTTCGCACCACTTGCGATTCAAAAATGAATGACTTTGATTAAAATCAAATAAAAAACAGAAAAACTTCAAAACTCCTTTCGGCGGGAACTAAGTCAGCAAAAATAAGCTGACAAAAATCTAAAAAAAGCCGAAAATTCACAACTTGCAAAGAATTTCAGGGTTTTGCCATCCCAGGCATTGGTGTTATTGCAACTTGAAAGAACACTGTAACTTCAAAAAAAAAATTGGGCTAGGGGAATCCAGCCGACAAAAGCAGACGGACGATAGTCCGAAAAAGCACAAAAAAATCAAGTTTGCAAAAAACAGGTCCCAGTCGGATTCGAACCATAATCCTTTGCCGTCTCAAGCAGGTGTGTTACATCTACGCCACATGCGCTGGATGATTGACTGAATTACAAATCATGCATTGGAAAGGAAACTGAAAATAAATAGAAATCCAATAAAAAATCGCTTCAAAGTTTTCTCTTTTCAAACTAAAAATTTTAGCGTGTATAAAAAAAGCGTGTGAAAAAACGTGTTGGAAAAAGCCTATTATCGTGTTATTTTCCTACATTGAATTTAATAATCATTTGCAAAGAATTTTCTAAAAACAAACACCCGGCAAATAAGCCGACAAAAATTGGGCCGAAAAATTGAAAACTAAATCCAAGTGAATAGATTCGACTGAATAAAAAATAGGGACGCACAATACATTTTTAACCATTTTTACTAAATTTGCCAGCTATGCAATCTTAATAATAAACGAACTCGGAAAAAATCAAAAAATTCAAATTTTTTTTAAAAAATAGGTTTATTTTCTAGTAAATTTTGGAATTTACGGACCAAGATTTTTTTGATCGAATCTAAGCTTTTGTCAAATCATTTCCATCTCTCAGTTATCAGAAGGCAATTGAAAGAGTTGAAGGAATCCAAACATTTCCGACTGGTTAAGGGAATTGCTTTCCATGAAAATTGCCAACAATTTCATGTTTTATTGCTTATTTTAAGCCGACTATTTTTTAACCTGGTCCATTTGTTTTATCATTTTACTCTGATTAAAAAAATAGATGAAAGGAGATTTCTATTTCAAATAAACTAAAAGTTTGATTTGTCTGATATCAACGTTTCAAAAGGAATCTGCCAATCTCAAGTTGCAGAAATTAAAACAGCCGTTGAGTTCCTCTATACTCGCAGTGTTCACCTTTGGGGCTTCAAATTGAACCCTTCGCGGCCTTCTGTTAATATCTTTAAATATGATCAGGCGCAAGCGTAAATAGATAGCATGGAAAACTTCGTCCAGACTTTCTTACTTTTTCGGTAAGTTATTTTGAGACAGTGTACTTCTGTTGTATCTTGAGCAATAGCGCTTTCGAAAGCGCCTTCATATTGGGCTGTCCTTTACTTGTCTTCTGACTAATGAGTCGATTGATTTTTGCTTTCTCTTTCTTTTTGGTCTTCCAAGCTTGCTGTTTAAGTCCCCTTTCCTCTACTTGCTTTTCTCTTGCCTCTCGCTTGTCCCGTTTTACTTGTTCGTACTTCAACCTTGCCTCTTCAAGTCGTTGCCTTTTGCCCCATATGGAATTATCGTCTTTCGCTGGTCGCCTTTCAGAGAAAGATAAATTCGAAGTCCGTGTACCTTCTGGATTTTCCGCTGTTTGATATGCACCCTTGAAGCTTTTGTGGAAACTTTGAATAGTTTTGTATTTCCGCTCTTGAGTGAACAATTGCCCTTTGGATGAAGATCCTTTCTGGTTTTGTTTTTGATAAAATGATTTTCTTTTGTCTCGCTTGCTTGATTTTGGCATAAATTGCTCTGTTTCAATTCTATTACTATTTTTCATCATCTACAACTAAAATTTTTACGAGACGATTTTAAAACAATTCAATAATTAAATTTCTGTACTTTTACACAAGGCATTAACCATTGCTATTTTGATAAATAGATTTTTTTGTCTATCTGGGCGATCATCAACGCAAGATAACATTACTAACAATCAACGCATTCAAAACGCATTCAAAACAAGACTAAGATTTTTTCTTTATGTAATCAAAACTGTATCTAGTACTACGCGAAATATGGGAACATTAGGCTAGCGTGGAATAATTTTTCAAGCCAGTGAACCTGCCTCAGAAGAAAGTAAGTATGTCACTTATTATCACAATAAGCTTAAAAACAAAATATTTTAGTTTTTTTTTAGATACTAGGGGATTTGAACCCGGGAACTGCACATTGAGAGACAGTCGAGTAGATCACAGTCACTGGAAAACAAATCGAATAGAAACTCAAAGCACAGCAACTAACACTGCACAGCAATGTGAGAACTGGAAAAATCTCGTAGTACGAAATAGTCATCGACAAGCATCATCTTCCAAGAGATCCAATCAATTATAATTACAAAACATGTTTCGAATAAACAAAATAGTACACAGAGAGACGAAGCGGAGCTTCGCATCATTAGAAATACAACAAAAACATTTGAAAAAAATTAAGTTTAAGAAAATAAATGTTAAAAAAAAAACTAGATGAACCAAAATTTTCGCATGTTTCGATAAATGAAAATTCTAGACAAACATGCCAAGCATAACATTTGAATATAAAATTAGCAACGGAACAAAACTGAAGAAGACAGCAATTTGTGAGCAGATACCAGCTGAGCAGAAAAAAAATTGATTATGCAAAAACGTTTCAAGACCTACATGAAATTTAAATAAACAACACTTGCATCTATAATGAAAAATGCTAGTAGCACAAGAAAACCGTGATGTGACAACTACGCCAACAAAACTTGAGCAGACAAACAAAAGTCCGACAATTCAACATTACCGGAAAACAACTTCAATTTCAAACAGTGAAAAAAAACAAGTTCCAAACGGGACTCCAATCCCAGCTCTTAGGGTGCAAAGGCAACTTGTTAAGATGCAAGAAAAAATAAGTAAGAAAAGCGATTGAGATTTGCACGAAAACTTAATTACAAAAAACTCTTTTTCGCATTCAAAAGACACTTGCTCATGCAATAATTGAAACACAGAGACGAAGCAGGGCTATGCACCTTTGTCGATACAACACAAACATAGAAAACGTAAATCGAAAAGAAAGAAAAATGTTGAAAAAACTAAGAGCACCAAAATGTTTGTATATCTAGATTAAAAAAAACATTTAGCGGCCCCCCTAAAGCTGAAGATACGTGTTTGATATTTTTTGAATTCTGATGCGGTACCAATAAAAAAACCCAATCCCATACATTTTCAAACTACCTGTTTTTATCAAACAGGAATTCTAGGCAAACATGCCAAGCAAGATAATTGAATTTTAAGCACAGAGGCGAAGCTGGGCTTAGAACTGAAACTCATTTTGATGAAACCTGTGGCGAACCCAATAGCCAGTATTGAACTTCGCTGCAATATACTGAGTGGACAAAAAAAACAGAAGTAAAAAAAGATTCTGAGAAGATAATTTGAAAAAATTACTTGAAAACTTAACTTGAAAAAAATTGGAAATACAGCTACAAAATTTTAATGATTGTATCGAATGGACTTCATAAACAGCCTTGATAAATAAACAGACTTCATAAAATTGCAGATCAATCACCGAGAAGGGCAAAAAGGCGACAAAATTTAGGTTGAAACACGTTGAGCCGTAAACAAAACTGTTGTCATTAAAAATTGCATGAAGTTTTTAAAGTTTTCACGAACCATCCATACTGAAGCACATAATACTATACAAATATGCTTTGCACTCGAATTTACGCAATATAAGTTGACAAAGCCGAAATAACAAACAGACATAACCTAAACTACAATGAACAACGCTTGCAACTACCATGAAATTTGCTTACATTGCAAGAAAAATCCGTTATTTGGCACGTAAGCCGACAAAAGTTGAGCACATACACGAAAATCCGACAAATCAATTTTTACCGGAAAACTTTTTCCAATTGCATGCATACTGAAAAAAATAAGGTCCCGCCGGTTTTCGAACCCCGATCTTTATTGTGCAAATGCGACGGCATTACCCCTCGGTTAAGTGCGAAGGAACCTGGAAGTTGTTAAGATTCAATAAAAAAGCAAGATAAAAGTTCGTAAGATAAGTTTTTTACTGGAAAAATATAATATTAAATTTCATATAACTTGCATGAGTTCGGTGAAATGAAAATTTTTTATTACAAGCATTTTTGTCACAAAGCTATCCCATTTAGGAAAAACTGAATCAGTAGGCAATTTGTTTCTGTACCTCAGAGAAATCTATATAATTAAATCCAACTAGCGTATAACTTGCACCTCCGATGCTTCAAGCAGATTGATGAGCGTGAAAATTGCTTATATAAACGATATGACAAAACTAAACGCAACCGTAAGAATAGACGGAGCGTATCCTAATAAACTTTCTAATTCTCATATTGCACGATTTAAAACTAAACTCAACTTTAAGGTTTACTTACAACTGAACCGGTCAAAACTTTCATAGTTAATTGATTTTTTTTTTAAAATAATCAAACTAACGTATCTCACAATCTTAATCACCAGGAGCAGTCACTATTAGAGACCAGATGTGAAACGCCCCGCCTAGGAGTGACATCACAGCCCCAGAACATAGGGTTGAACTTCAAACTTTGCGAACGTTTTTTTTTGAAGAGTGAAAAACTGAAAGAAATTGAGCACTACTAATTGGAGACAACAGCTACTACCACTGGCGTTAATTAGACATCATCCGGTCATAGGGTCGAAAATCCGGTCATAGGGTCGAAAATAGGTATTTTTTGAAATATAAGTTTATGAACATTTTTTAAATATTATTCAAAACGTCTACCTCGGAAACTAAAAAGAATTGAGCAATCTTATTTGGATGGAATTCACACATCTGCAACTGCTGTGAGTAGACTGAAATCGCCCAGCCAAAGAACTGCGCCAAAAAAATCTATCAAATATTGAAATAACTATTGAAACAAATCTTTTCCAAAGAAGGACATTTTATTATGTTGAGTTGATAATTATTATATGAAAACAAATCTTTTAAGAGAATATTACTGAGTTGATAATTTGACTTCGTCGACTGATTATCATAATTGTTTCACTTTAAACTTACTTAAATAGGTTTTTAATTCTCACCGAACAGCAACTAGGCCGACAATACGTGGATCGAGGTGAATTAAATATCATAGAAATGTTAAAATTATAAAATTTTGACCTATTATATTTTAAAACTATGAACTTTTTACACTGCAACCGACCTGATTTATTTTTTCAAAATAATTATCAATTTTTGTTTGAAAACAATACAAAATAAATTGCCTAAGGCGAGACCATGCAGGCCGAATAAAATCTTTTATGCGAAAAAACAAAGAGAACTACACAAAATTAGGGCTACTAAATTTTTTAATTAGATGATTAAATCAGCAACATTTGCTAATAGAAACATTTTGTTTAGAGCACAGAAAACCCGCTATGTGACGCTTATGCCGAATCAACATAAGCAGACACACGATAGGCCAAAAATGCAACTTTTCCCGGCAAAAACTTCGATTTCGTACATATTGAAAACAAAGAGGTCCGATCGGGAATCGGACCCAATACCATAAACTATATAGGCAACCTAATTGCCTCTGAACGAAGTGGGAAGAAGACTATCAGTTATTAAAATTCAATAACAAAGCAAGTTCAATTCTTACAGATTTGTAACAAAAAATTGTTTAAGAGAAAAAGTTTTAGTATTGATTACAAGACACATGCAAAATTTTAGGCACAAAACATTTATTCGCCATGATTCGTCATTAAAATTGATCTTTAAATTAGCTAAAGTTAATTATTATTTTTCAGTGATTATTTCGAGTGGCTGAGCTTGCTTGGTTTTTATGACTTTATAATTTTTTCAACTATAGAAATTGATTTTTCAAGCTGAAACCTGTTTATCGAAGAGTAAATAAAAGCTAACGCCGCAGGTAAATTATGAGCACTCAGAAGAATAATCTCACGAACGAATGAACAGCGAATCAGCAGATTTTCTAATACAACAAAAATACAGCCACTACTTTCTCTTTTATTCGTTATTTGACTATTCAAAACTCTGCTACGTTTGGATGTGAAAGCAAAATTGTGCTGATTCACTTTTCAGCATTTTGGTCGAGACCAAATGGCTAAGCTGTTCAAGCTTAAAGCTGTTTATCGAAGAGTAAATAAAAGCTAACGCCGCAGGTAAATTATGAGCACTCAAACGAACAATATTAAAACTCTTATTACTTTTAGTAATCATAACTCTTAGCTACTTTTAGATTTGAATAAAAAATTGTTTCAATCAACTTATGTACTTTTGATCACCATAATTGAATTACCAACTCAAAACCCGCCAAAATTAGAAAAAGCGCGTCACACTTTTATAACTCTTTGACATTTCTCTTCACCTGAAACATTTATCTGAAACATTGTCAATCTGTCATGCCTGAAATTGTCGGATACTATTCTTGAAAAAGTCGCATCGCAGATCAAGCTGCTGAAGCTTCACGAAAACAGAAAGTACAGTACCGATTTATTGCAGCTGTTTCTTTTCATATTTTCATAGGGAAAATATTTTGTATCTGCAGATTACACGCGGAAATCTATATCCTATCTCTGTTTCCATATACAACACAAAATCATCAAAATTATAAAAAAAAATCATAAGTCACATGAAAGCATATTCACATCATATTTCACTTAATAGGTAAAAAAATCTACTTCCCATCTGTAGAGATGAGACAATTTATTACTAACTTTAGTTTGTTGTAGGGCACCAGCGGTGGGCGGTCTTAAAACTATTACCTGTCTTCGTTCATATGGGTCGATTGTGCTCATTTAAGATCAGATACAACATACATCTTTTAACGAGCAATGCAATTTTGATGTTTTGAGTATGTTAATGATGCGGCTTTCCTCATGCAATTCATTTAATTGATTGAAAAATTGAATTACAAGAGGTCATTTTTTATGAAAAAAAATAAGCTAAGTAAATTACTCGAAAATAGTCGAAAAACCAAATCTTCAAAAAGTTTATACTTTGTCTTGAATGAGGCTCATAAACAGAGAATCAATGACAGAGCGGCAAACAACTTGAGTCAACCATCGTAGATCCAATTAAAACCAAAAAATCTTAGTTGGTTCTCTAATAAAATAATCAGTAAAAATTTTTGATAAATTGGTATTTTCCCAAGGACAAACACTTCTCGTGCAAATTTTAAGGCGTATCAACCTCATGTGATACCTCGACTAAACGCTTGATATCATATTCGGCTGGGTTGTTTTCGAACAAGAAAACGTTGGCTCGAATACGAAAAATTGGAGGGCCGACAAAAAACAACCTTAAATCAAAAGTACAAAAACAATCAACTTTTATTCAAAGAAAGAGTTTGAAAAATTAATTATTTCCTCAAATGAACTAGGAAGTAGTTTATTTGAATTTTCAAGAAAATGAGCATGTCTGAGAAAGCGTAAGAAAAGCTGTTCACGGGAAAAAGGTCCCAAGTGAAAAGATCATTTTCGAATTGAGCGAATTTGATCAACGTCCCATGAACAGTAATTGGAGATCTGGAGAGTGATTAACCTGTCCTTCCAGCGCAAAAAAAATCATCAAAATGAATGCTAGGGTTTTTTCAACAGAAAGCAAATGATAAATATAATTTTAAAAAAATGGTCATTGTGGATTTTTCAATTCAGCAGCCTCCAAACTCTTCGCCAAGACATTAAAATTGAACAGTGTTTTTTTGCTACCGTTTCAAACGGGGATATATTTAAGACTACTTATTTATGATCTAAAAATAGTATCCTACCTTAGGTCTAACTGGAATGAATCAACTCGTGCATGTCCATCTGGATTACATCGATTCCGATGCAAAATCATTTGACATAGATGAGGACATATTAGAGAACATACGACTGAAATTCAATAAAGACCGACACCCTCAAGTTTTGTACGACATAACAGAGGTCTCAAGCAACAGAAACCCAATTACTCCTGAAAACACGCCACTTATTCGAGGTAGACACTACCTGTGGGCTGATGGCAGAGAAAAATGGGAAGACAGGCAGCTTGTTCAGAATGCATTATTTTGCTCAAATGCAGCCTACCAGTACAAACCAATACATTACCTAAATGCCAAAAAAGTATATCATTCAATTGAGCGTCTGATAGCTGCCAATGTTAAATATGGCGACCAAGTGCTGTGTATATTCTTAGGTTCGGAGCATAGACGCCAAAAAGAAAAAACACTAATAGTAGCTTTCAGAGGAACAACGACAAAAAAAGACATCGAAACCGACTCAAAAATTGGTCTGAAGGCACACCAGAGTTTCGTAGGAAAAGTTCACAGTGGTTTCCTTGAACGAATGGAGAAGGTGCCAGTTGGCGAAATCATCGATTTGGCCATTTCTCACAAAGCACACCAAATACTTACATGCGGCCATTCTCTCGGTGGCGCAGTCTCTTCATTAGTCCATGTAGAGCTCATTACATACCTGCATCGTAAAGCAAACTTAGTTATTTCACCTAAAAACGTTCTCAATATAACTTTCGGAGCGCCTATGCTCGGAAACCACGAATTTGCAGAATTTGTTTCTAAGAGAAACTATGCCGAAAACATGTTTCACTTTGCATCTGCTTGGGACATTGTTCCTTCCATGCTATCCATTGGTCATGGCATTGAGAGTGTCAAACAATCTTCGATAGTGAGATCAGTAATTGGCCACTTTCCAACTGTCTGCTACCAAATTGGATTAAAATGCTTAACGCTCGACAAAAAAAGTAATGCAGAGGAGATTGAAGCAGCCAAGAAAGTGATAAAATCTAGATGTTCGACTCTACAAAATGATTTCGACAAGTCAAACTACGTACCAGTTGGAAAATTTTTACTTATACACGGCCTTCAAAAAAATCCCAACATTGAATACATATCCAAACACTCAAAAGTTATCGAACGAGTAATTCAAGCACCAATGGATTACGCTTCTACTTTGCCCTACAAGGAACTCTCAAAAATCCAAAACTGGCATTCAATCGAAAAATACATGGAGCTAGTTAAAACGTTTTATTCAGGATTCGAGTATCCCTCATCTGAATTTGCAGATTTTCAGCAGCGAGAAATATTTATTGAAAAAACTAAGAACAACTTTCTGGATGAAAACGGTTTGAAATACAAGTTCGAAAGTGCGTGCTCATTCACATGTGGTTATGATCAGTGTGAAGAGCTAAAGCGAGTCGCTCTTTATTTAGAAGATCAACCAGTTGCTTTTTGCCAAGCTTGTAGATACGACCCCTTCAAAACAGAACACTTCTACCACAAGGATTGCTTTCGTAAAGAGCACGTTAATGACAAAAAAACACACAAAATACAGATAATCGATTGGCAGAAATATACATCTAAGAAAAATGAGTGGGAAAAACTATTCAAAGACCCTGACGTCACTGAAAAAAATGTATTAAAAATTTTCCAATCAAAAATAACAGCATTTATAATGTTGATGATATCGCCAGCGATGCACAGCTATGATTATTACGAGCAAAATTTCAACAACTTAGATATTCCTATCGATCCTTTCGGTGGTGCAGAAAAAATTATTGAAGCAACACAAGGTATGTATGGCGAAAAAGGTCTTGTTGTGATCTTGACAAACAGTTTTGGAATCAGCGAAATGATAGAAAAAATAGTCGAATGCATTGGTGCCAATCAAATCACCGAGCACCTTTCAATTTCACTAGGCATGAAAAATATCACAGAATCTTGCGTTGATCTGATGGAGTTTTACGGTATTGAATTTTTTGTTCACAAGCTTCTGTCAGAATTACCAAATACTGACCTTCTGATAAAACTGACAGATAAGATAGGAGCGAATCAAATTGCCACAAGAATTGTTTCTAGCATCGGAAATGAAAAGTTAATGACGGCAATGCAAACTCAATTTGGGCGATTTGAAGTAGCGAAGTGCTTGACTGTGCCAAGTCTGCAATTCTCTGCTACGGCATCGACTACAGGCGCAATTGCTGGCTTCGGAATTTTTTCACTATGTGACTGTTACAGGTGGAGCACAAGAAAAATTTCACTTGAACAATTCAAAACTGCAACTCTGGAAAACTTCGTACTGTGCTTACTATTTGCGCTCATTAGCTGGAGCATGGCAAGTGTAGGTACCTTCTTAGGCGCTTCAATCGGCCATCCAGCCTTTATTGGTATTTTTCAAATTGCTGGTGCTATAATTGGAGGGTTATTTGCCTTCAAGACAGTGGAACTGCTCTCCGATAATATGAAATGGGCACTCAACTCAGAGGATGAACAGAAGTCCGACGTCATTGTTGATACATTGCATTTTTTAGAAGTTCCACTCCCAAACGGAGACTTTAAAAAAATCCTAGAAGACGACGTTATGAAATGCTTTCGGAGAAACAAGCTACGGTTTCATCCGGAAAAAAACAAAGAAAATGAGCTTGCAAGTTTAAATTATTTCTCTCGAGATACACTGTTGAGCTACATCAGGGAACCTATAAGCCTGTCCAATGCGGTCATTGAACGAGTGAACAAAAAATTGATCAAGAAGCGAGAAGGGATTGACATACATCGGATGAAAAAAGGGATCACAAAATTGAAGGAGTTGCGTCCGCATCAGAACTAAAAAATGAAATCAACGGTTTGAAATCTAATCCCAGCAAGTGTTTTTTGTACTAACATAATTTTTAGAGTAACCTAATTTGATGCTTTTACCAATAACTACATTAACATTTTATAAGCCTGGAAGAACAAAAAACTAAAAAATCTAATTTTACTAATTAAAATTACTAATCGAAATTTACAGGGAAATGTTACTCATGATTACGTAATTTATTATGTAATTACAGTTGTTTAAATTTGATTGGTTAAAAAGTTTTAGAGCCCTTTTTAGACTTGTTTCTCATTTTTCAGATCTTTGATCGTTTTGTAAATATTGTAAAAACTTTTAATCCTGATGATGCACAAAATGTGCGAAAACGTTTGAATTAACATTTTAAATTTCTTAAATACATTAACATTACTATCTTATCATTCTGAAATCCATGACGGACAACTACTTTGAAAAAGTAAGTATTAAAAAAGTGGTAGTTTGTATGTGGATCTTCATCTTCTCATGATACTAATATAACACCCAAACGGTAACTATTGCTCATGAACCTCAACGCTCACTCACTTTGCATGTTACCAACTGCGCTGACAGCCAATACAATGAATATATGCTGAAACTTTTGAATTACCAACTGCTGATTCACAATTTTGATACGTTTCGTGGTATATAATATCAAGTCGAAAATTTCCATAAAAAGTGAATAATGGTATGTTCAGTGGGCTACCCTCCGTGTACTCAATTATCTCGCTGTAAATTATTTCAGTAGTTTCATAGGTGAAAATGCATCATTTCTTCAAACCGCAAATTGCCGAATTTATGGTAGCCTGTTGGCCAGAAGCCCGTTGAAAAGGTGCGTATTCATAGGTCCAAAATACAACAGGAATAGTAATTAAACGGTAATCAGAAGGTCAAAAGTATCATAGTAACCGAGGTTACAGTCATGAGTCCCTTCATCATGTATTCCAGTCAAAATCCTTGGAATTTTTTAGATATGGAAGTGATAATGATAAAAGAAGATGACAAGTGTTTAAGTCCTTTTCAATTAAAATCGATACGGGTTACGTTTCTTCAATAAGAACACGCAACTCGACACGAGATAATATAATATACAAGTGTTACAAGTAAAAAATTTCGTCGAAAGTTATTTTGTCATTTATTGTTCCGAGTACGCAAGCGGCGTTCGCAATCTGTATTGCCAGGGAGATTCTCTGTTTTAAAAAGTTGCCTGCTCTGGGTTCCTCAGTGCATATGCTTAGGTCTTACAAAGCTTAATCAAAAACATTTCTGTGCTGGGGCCAGCCGCGCCCTGAATTTCAAAAGCTAGCGGTTGAAAAAGATATCCATCATTTACATGTTCTTTATACTTGTCAATTTTTCGCTCTTCCGCTTCAGCGGCAGCCGTACAAGGGTTACAAACAGACACTGCATTAATCCTATAAGGAGCTAAGGAGTCTACTACCGTTACATCCCACAAGAGCTGCTTACCATCAGCCCATGGAACGAGCGTCAAACCGTCTGGTCGCTTCTGATCGGTCCTGTAGAGGTGTCGTGGTTCTAAAACAGACGGAATGTGAGTAGATGATAGACTCTGCTTTATAAGGGCATTCAGGTTTGAATGCCTAGAGAATCTCCCTGCACTTTTGAGGCAAGAAAGACCATGCCAACTATCTTCGGTAACGTCTTTTCCGCACACGCATTTATGTCGTTCGCATATTTTTGATCCTAATCGAAGTCCTATCGCAATTCTGAGTTGTTGGTTCGACAGTTTTAACCTTAA
This sequence comes from Symsagittifera roscoffensis, assembly GCF_963678635.1. Lineage (NCBI taxonomy): Eukaryota > Metazoa > Xenacoelomorpha > Acoela > Convolutidae > Symsagittifera > Symsagittifera roscoffensis. The sequence continues at coordinate 11,138,233 of NC_087063.1, read as the reverse complement.
ATTTTTGCACGGGTTGACGTTCAACCATTGGGAGCCAATTCTACCCTGGAACGCGTTGAACCTTTTTACGTCCGTTGGTTCGAGTCGTAAAATCAAGTCTGCAATTTCGCTGTCAAAAATTGGCTCCGTCCAATTTTTTTGGATTTCATTTTCCGGAGCCATTTCAATTTTTCCAAGGTCAAACCACCGTTTAAGCGCATCATCATAGGTTCCATCCACATGTGCCAAACCAAAGATTTCGCTCAAGGCATCTTTTGCTCCTACTGCTGAGGCTAAGAAAGCGAGTAAAGCGAGTAGACGAGCGGAAGAAACGCCCAAGCCATCTTTGGCTGCCGGGAGAACTGCTTGTAAAAACTGGTTATCATCCATTTTCACGTTAGTGACCTTGCATAACGAATTTCTTAGTAATTTATCGTAGCGTTCCAAAAAAATCTTTTTGAAAAAAACAAGGGCTCGTACGCAAAAAATATAGGAGTTTAGGCATGCTAAAGCAATTTTTCAGGAGGTAAAAACTATAATGGGCGTCTAATTTGTCAATTGTTTATTTTTTCGTCGAGCAATTGTGCCAGTCTCTCATATTTGGAAGTTTGATCTTGAGGGACACGAAAATGCTTGATTTTGGAGTGAAATTTAATTTTTCAAATTTTCGAATTGAGCCAGTCATGCTCAGTTTTCTCGCAGAAACTGAAAATAACAAGAAATAAATCAGAACAACCGAATTACAATTGCGGGAAAGTTGTCGAATAAATACAGTGGGAAATTGCTATTCGCAATTTCCGTCGTAGAAAACAAGAGTAGAGCTGTCCTATCTGACATAGGAGACAGATTAATTGCAAGAGCGAACAAAAATTGAACTGAACCGGAGTGAACCTTCAGTGGAAAGGTGGACAGCTGGAGTGTCCCAATGATTCAGACTAAAACTTTCATTCTAGAGTCGAAATTTATTTCCGTTATTAAAACTGATTAGTATTGAACTACTCAAGTTATTATATTTATTTCTCGAGTTGCTCATCAATTAAATTGCTCCCTATTCTCGAGTGTGTCGACATGTGAGTTCCAAATTTAGTTTTCTTGAGTGTGTTTTATGATTGTTATGTTGAGATAAGGTGAGTTTCAGGTTGATCCATCTGAAATGGATCAAAGTCCCTCTGTCTAATAAAAAGTAACATAACGGATTGTTCCGACCCGGTTTTTAACGGCGTTCGTGTATTTTGGGTATTTTGAGACCTAAGTATGGGGACGTTCTCATTTCTAGAGTGGGGGGGATATTTTGGTAGTAGCCTTTAAGCTGTAACGGGTCGTAGTTTCGTGTCGCAAGCGAACCGAATTGGCTCCGACCGTTTTGAGGTAGAAAAACACAAAAGATAGTGTCCCTGACTCTTGAGCCAATGGTTATAGGGCCTATTTTTCTTAAGCCTCATATGTGACCGAAGTAGACGAATGTTACATATGTTTTTATGGCGCTCCTGGGTGTTTTTACGACATCAAGACTACGGAGTCGAACCCACTTGACACAGCTTTGGGCTGCATGCCCATTCTAGAGTACCGGTAGTACGGTTCGGCGGGAACGTGCAAACCTTCCGCTTGTACCGTGATAGCTTTTTAAGAAAACTCGAGAAAACTTCCTGGTACGCTCTCCGAACGAGGCTTAGCTAACCGAGTAAAGGGGGGTGACTAGGGGGACAAAAACACGAGCAAAAAAGACAAAAAGCGAAACAAAAACCAAAAAAGAATAGGAAAAGGAACAGAAACCATAAAACGAAAAAAGACAGTGACTTTGACACCAGATTAGTTGGATCAAACCTTTATATTAATTAAATATTATACCCATACTGTTTTACAAGTTCGATCGTTTCGATCAATCTAGCAATTTAACCCAGTAACCTCAATAATGTGCCCGAGTGAGGGGCGTTGTCAAGGGTTTTCAGATAGCTTGGAACTTAGCTGGACAACTAGGAGACTTGACTGGAAGAGGTGACCAGCCGAGTGGGAAGGTGGTTCCGGAGGATTTGGGCTGAACCATTAGGAGACTTGACTGCAAGAGGTGACCAGTCGACTGGGAGAGCGGTTCAGGAGGATTTGGGCTGAACCAATAGGAGTCTTGACTGGAAGAGGTGACCAGCTGAGTGGGAAAGTGGTCAAGGAAGATTTGGCTGTTCTCGAGTTCTCAAGTTGGTCAAAACGGGTATCGTTAAAATCCACACTACATTATAGGGGATAAGTGTAAAATTGGATAAGCGAAATCCCCCGGTTTTGAGGAACGTTTTTACACAAGCAGGCCTGGAGACAGGTCTACGGTTTTCTCTAGAGAGGTTTAGCACCCGGCGCTTAAGGTATATTTAATTTAAGAAGGGGGCTAAAGAGGGGGAGGTTAGAAAGGGGGCTGGTTAGGTTAGAGGTTGGTGGTTGAAAATTGTAAAAAGAGAGGAAATTAGAGTAACTAATTAATCGACATCGTTGATTTAGTTACATTAGATATTCACACGCGTTGGTAATAGTAGGTGGATATCCAAATTTAACATCGAGTTAAGGTAGGTACCCTGGTCGGATCGGTAGGGGGGAACGAACATAGACAGTTTTTGTGATACCCAATAAGATCGTTAGTAGGGGGAAGAAAACGCGTGGCAATTAGGTACCAAACATTTTTTTCGATAGAAGGTAGACATCTGTCACCTTTGAATTTTAGGTGGGTTCATCTCTCTGTTTTTATAACTTTTTCTTGTTTAATTTTTTTTGCATTTTGGTAAGAATTTGTGTTTGGTTTTAATACGAACAGGTGATCACAAGATACCTGCGTACAAGTTTTGGTTTCAAGTTGCTTGGAACATCGAAAAAAAGATAACTACAGGGGGGTCAACATTTGGCCATTTAGAGAGGGTTTTTTGGGAAAATTTTTACTAGAGCTCGAGAGGTGGTACAAGGTACAGTGAATCAAGAAGTCCCTACAACGAAGAAAAAAGAGGTCCCACCGCTCAGACACTTGTTGACAGTCTTGGGACAGTACCAAAGAAGTCTTGGGACAGTGCAGTCTGGGGACAGTCTTGGGACAGTGCAGTCTTGGGACAGTCTTGGGCCAGAGCAGTCTTGGTACAGTCTTGGGACAGTACAGCCTTGGGACGGTACGGTCTTGGGACAGTAAAGTCTTGGGACGGTATAGTCTTGGGACGGTACGGTCTTGGGACAGTGGTCTTGGGACACTAAACTTGGGACAGTGGTCTTGGGACAGTGGTCTTGGGATAGTGGTCTTGGGACAGTGGTCTTGGGACACTAGTCTTGGGACAGTGGTCTTGGGACAGTAGTCTTGGGATAGTGGTCTTGGGACAGTGGTCTTGGGACACTAGTCTTGGGACAGTGGTCTTGGGACAGTGGTCTTGGGATAGTGGTCTTGGGACAGTGGTCTTGGGACACTAGTCTTGAGACAGTGGTCTTGGTACAGTAGTCTTGGGACAGTAGTCTTGGGACAGTGGTCTTGGGACACTACCCTTGGGACAGTACTCTTGGGACACTAGTCTTGGGACAGTAGTCTTGGGACAGTAGTCTTGGGACAGTAGTCTTGGGACACTAGCCTTGGGACACTAGTCTTGGGACAGTAGTCTTGGGACACTACCCTTGGAACAGTACTCCTGGGACAGTCTTGGGACAGTAGTTTTGGGATAGTACTCTTGGGACAGGGGTCATGGGACACTAACAAGAAGTACTGGGACGGTACCGAACGGTCTTGGGACACTAACAAAAAGTACTGGGACAGTACCGAACAGTCTTGGGACAGTAGAAAGAAAGCCTGGGACGGGACAAAGAAGAGTAGGGACAGTAACTGGAGGTCTTGGGACGGTATAAAAATTTGGGGCAAAGCTACAATAAGAGTGTTAAAACAGAATTAAACAGAATAGGACTAGTCGGAACCCAATACGGTAGTAACCACAAATAAAGGAAGTTTTTCGAAAGGTTTGAAAGAGAACTGGGAATATTGTTTTTATCACGTTGCATATTACCTTTTAACAATTTTTTCACAAAATAATTTCTTCTTAGAGTAGAATTGTGTATATAGTAATACTGTAAATAGGAACAATTGTAAATAAAAATAATGAGGCGAAGCAGGGTACCGGTGGCAGAAAGAAGATCTACTGAATCAAAAACAAAGTATAACTCAACACTACGTAAAGTAAAACCAATGGAACCAAAGGCAACAAACAAAAACTTTTCAGTTAGCATGGTCAGCACGAGGAGTAGTACTGAAAACAAGACGAAAGACGGTGCTAAAGAAAAACAGACGGAGCCTGCGATTGAGATTGATCTAGAGACACCAGACCAGAGCGTAGATGAGGTGGAAAAGAAAACAACGGAATCGACACCGATGCCTCATGTGGAAGATCGAAATCCAAAAACCATGGAGTTCTCGCCGATAGACGCTTTGGAAGACACAACAGGCAACACGCCAGAAACGGTGAAAGATGACTCTCAAGTAAAGAAAACGTCTTCTACGGAAAGTTGGCGATGATGTTCGGAATGAAGTCGAGGGATAACACAGCTGAAGAACCGAAAACTGAAAGAGCACGAACATTTGGGACAGTTCTCACGAAGACGACAGACACCGACCAAAGCAAAGAACAAGCCAGAACGGAAACAGCAGACAACAACAGGGCAACAGTGGACCATGAAACAACTTCTCTTGAGCTGGGCGGTTTGATGGCAAAGCTAGAGCAGATCGACAAGAAATTGAAGCACAGCGAGGAGGATAGAGAAGTAATAAGAAAAGAATTAAGATACAATAAACACGAGTACCTGGACAACTATTTCAACCTGGCCAGGGCAACTGAAGAAAAGATTCAACAGATGTCAGACAAGGTAAATGCCACTGACGAAGAACGAGAGAAGAACATCAAAAAAGATCTGCAACAAATGAAAAACCGATATGATGATGTCAACAACCAGTTGGGGAGTCTGGAAACGAGGATGGAAGCAATGAGCAGGACCCAGGCTGAAATTTCATGTGCAATACAGGCGAAATTGGATGCAATCTTGAGAAACTCTACGTCACAAGACAGGCCAGCAGCGGATCGCTCGCAAGGCAACAGAGTTGACTTCTTGGAACCACAAGGGAACAAACAGCAATCGACACCGTTGCCTTTCACCCGGGCGGTGAACACAGCACCAGTAGCTGCCACATTAATTATGAAGAATGGGACAGCTAATACAACGAATGGTCCAGGGGACTCCACAGCTCACAGCAACCCTGGTCCAGACGCCATGACGTGGGCAAGCACTTGGGAGATGATGAACAGGACTCTAGAATCCTTCGCCACGAGAACACTGACTCGAGTGATAGAGGAGGGGGCAAGTCCAGGAAAACATTCAAAAAACCGAAAGAATTCAAGGACGATTCGGATGGATGCATTGACACTTGGGTAGAAGTTATGAGATTACATTTAGAACAGGACAATTTGAATGATGAAAGATAAGCATGCACAGCGATACTCAGCAACCTAGAAGGCAGGGCATTGAAATGCGTGGTTGCAAAGAAAGAAGAAGAACGCGACACCGCAGATAAAATTTTCGAAATATTGTTGAATCGATTTGGGTCGGGCATGAAGGGTCACCAAGCGATGATGCGATTTGAAAAGAGAAGGCAAAGCGACGATGAATCGATTGATCGGTTCCTAGATGACCTTGAGAGCTTGAGAAGAAGGAGTGACCCTGAAGAGTCGACACACAGAAGAAACTTTAGCATCGCCTCGAAGTTCATTGATGGGGTAAAGAGTGATGACTTGAGAACAATGTTAGCAACAAACTACACATTGTCGAAAGATAGCGCACCGACCCCAGAAGAGATGAGACAGAAGTCGAGAGAGTACATGCTAATGAAACCCAAGAAATACTCATATACGGATAACAGGAATACTCAAGGGGGGAGCCAACCTCAAAGGTCCTCATGGTACAAGCCTAGAGATGACATGGACAAAGGCAGATCATGCGCGAACTGCGGGTCAGCTGATCATCACGTGGCTGACTGCACAACATATAAACAGGGCATGAAGAGTCTGGGTTACGCACCAGATGAGGAAGACATGAGCCAGATGGAGGAACACGAATACTATAGTGGCTTAATCATCAAGATAGGTGCAAGATGCTTCTTCTACAATCAGGAAGGGCACTTCAGAATGGATTGTTCCTTGTTTTGGGAGGCCGTCAAGGACCAGAGCCACCACAAACATAAATTAGCACTAGCAGCGGTGTAGACTCAACGGAATAGACAAAATGAGTTTGAATCGAAAAACTTAGGAGCACCGAGCACGGAACTGCCAACGAAAACAGTGAAAGCTGTAACGCAAATTAATAGTGCATTAGAAGCCACGGCCGGGAACACTCTCGAGATAAATTATGAGAAAGCGGCGGCGGAAGCTATCGACAAGGTGAAGCAGGATCTGGCGGCAAAAGAAAGAGAACAACGACTAAAACAGGAAATCGATAGACAGAAATTCAATGAGGCATTGGCGTGCTCGAAGTCAACATCAGAGGCTGTAGCGGGGTCGACAAAGAGCGGAAATTGCAACACCGTGAAAATGGTGACGGGAAAACCATTCGGCATAACGAAAATCGGGGCTAGAATAATGTCGATAATCACCGTGGGCGGCCATGAGGTAACCAGAAACTTGAGCGAACCGAGCGACCAGACAATAATGCACATTGATGTGTACGCTGACTACTTGAATGGTATAAGTCCACAAACGACTTCTAGAGCAGTACGAGCGCTACTCACAAGAGGGGGTAGCAAGTCAGTCCGAATTGATAACAGATACACGGAAGCTTATGGTCCGCATGAGGTGATGCTAAATATAGACGGAATAAACATCTATACGAAAACAATGATAACCTGCGATGAAGATCTAGTAGGGCAGATCTACGTAGGAAAAGAAGAATTAAAAGTGAGGTCGATTGGACACTCTGCCATGCTGGAGGAAGATGCAATGCACATAGGGACAGAGGCAGACATGTCAGCACACGTGCTCGACATAAATGGCAAAAAGACTCACTTGCGTGGGTTACTCGATACTGGAGCGGTCTTGAGTGTAATACCAATCGAAACTTGGGAGCGAATGGGCTTCGACAAAGATGACTTGATAGACTCAAGAATACGGTTGTCAGCAGCCAACAAAGGGGCGCTGCAAGTGCTAGGCAGGACACCAATAATAGCCCTGAACCTGGGGGAACGCAATCTGTGGATGAGCTTTCTTGTAGTAGAAAACCTGGACGAGTCTGACCAATTCATTTTAGGCAGGGACTTAAGCAGGAACTTTGACGGAACGATTGATTTAAACAATGCGATGTTCAGGATAAGAAACCCGGATAGGAGGTACGCAATAAAACCGGTATATTTAATAATAGCGAATGAGAATAAAGCACCGGTATTCTTGAGTAGGAGGGTGAGGCTAAAAGCGAATGAAGCAGCAATCGTAAGCTTGCGGATAAAAAATTACAATGAACTAAGTGACAAAAAGCAAGTGTGCATAGTTCCGAACCCTAATAGTCAAAGTGCTGCTGTTTTAGGAAGATCCTTCTCGATAACGAAGAGCGGCCTCTGCGTCAGTGTCTTGTTGAATACCCTTGATATACCGATCACGATACAGAGAGGGAGGAAGCTGGGATATGCTTTACCGGTCAAAACTCGATATGAAATGATTGAGAATTCAAAACAAAATGAAGTTGTTGATTGTCCTAATCATAGGGACAAAATTTGTATCTTGAGACGATTACAGAAAATAAAAGGTTCATCGGGTCTTGTTAAATCACTTAAGTCAGAGACGGACGATGGGCTGTCGAGCTGTTCGAACTTTCCAGAGCGGCCCACACTAGATGAAATGCAAATTGATAAACCGGTTCTGCCGGAGATTGAAAACTTGAGGGGCAAAATGACAGACGAACAGCTCGAAGCCATCAAGGACGTAACGAAGAAGTTTTTTCGAGGCATAAAGCGGACATCAGTTATTGTAATTTCGTTTTGCATGAAATAGAACTTGAGGAGAATGCAGTACCGCACAGGGAGGGGGCGAGGCGCATGACCCCACACAAATCGGATGCGTGTAGAAAAGAGATCGAAACGTTACTAGAGTATGACATGATAGAACCATCCAAATCACCGTGGGCATGTGGAGTAGTGATGGCCAAAAAAAAAGGCGACCAATTGAGGTTTTGTTGTGACTTTCGATACCTGAACTCCGTCACGGTGAAGGATGCCTATCCCATACCTAGAATTGATGAGAGCCTCTCGAAGTTAGGTGATGCAAAGTTCTTTACTGCTCTTGATTTAGGTTCGGCCTTCTGGCAGGTACCGCTGAGGAAGCAGGACAGGGACAAGACAGGGTTCGCCTGCGATTTGGGTCTATTTCAGTGGAAACGGATGCCGTTTGGTCTTTGCAATGCCACCGCAACATTTCAGCGACTGATGGCACACGCACTAATAGGGGTGACGAAGAAGTACGGCAATCTGGTAATGTGCTTTGTGGATGACGTGGTAATAGCGACGCCCACACTAGAAGACATTGAGAGACTTGATGAGGTGTTTGCATGCATGAAAAGGTCGGGGCTAAAGTGTAAACCATCAAAGTGCGAGATACTTAAGGACTCGATAAAATACTTGGGCAGGATGGTGGACAGGCACGGCATCAGACCTGATCCAGACGCCGTGGAAGCAGTCCTAACTTGGAAATCGCCGAAGACGGAACACCAGTTGATGAGCTTCCTGGGTTTCGCTAACTACTATAGAGAGTTCATCAAAGGCTATGCGGGCAAGGTATACCCGATGCAACAATTGATGAGACATAAGGGCAAGAAGTTCACGTGGAACAACGCGGCAGAAGAGTCATTCCAGAGAATAAAGAAAGAGCTATGTGAGGCACCAGTACTAGGTATGCCGACGGAGAAAGGGATGTACGTGCTGGACACGGTTGCGTCGGTAGTTGCGATTTCTGGAATTCTCCATCAGGAACAGGAATGGAACGGGAAAACAGTCTTGAGACCAATAGCATACGGGAGCAAAGTCTTAAGCGATACGGAAATGAAATACGGGGCACCGAAGGCAGAGATGTTCGCGGGGGTCACCTTTGTCGAGAAATATAGAGCGTACTTAGGCAGCAAGCAATTCAAGCTGAGAGTCGACAACAGAGCACTAAGCTGGCTGAAGACGTACTCGATGGATCAAAGTTACATTGGGAGATGGATAGTTCGCCTGGATGGGTACAATATGATAATTGAGCATAGAACACGAGACAAACATCAAAACGCCGACAGCTTGAGTAAGAAGACGGAGTTCTACGAGAGACAAGAACAAAGGGAGGCGGAAAGACCTGAAATCAAGGATGGCTTCTCCTTCATGGACAAGGAAACGTACGACAGTCTTCCACTCACGTCACGAGATGGCTGGATAAATCAGGCAAACCGATTGAAGATCACCCCGAATTACCAAAAGAACCTCCGGAAAAGACAATCTTGAAGAAAAACAGAGGGGTTCCGATAGAAGTAATACTCAAGTCGAAGATTGTTAGGGAGACGCTGAAGGCAAAAGGCTATGATCTTAACCAGGTAGAAGTGGGAGATGCACAAATAGATGAAGACTTGATGAGGTTACTCGAGAAACTATCAGATGATAAGCCCGTGATTCAAGAGAATGGTCAAGAGGAACCAGAAGTCACGATACTGCGGAGAAAAGAAACAGTGAACAATACAGACCCTTCAAGAGGAAGCGTCACTGATAGCAAAGATGTTGTGCGGTCACTAGTTGACAAAATCCCTGAAAGCATTCTGGAGCAGACCAAGGTTCGGAAAAAGAAAGCGGCGTTCAAAGAAGAAGCTGAACACCTGGGACTAGGTCAAGAGTCCGGGGAGTGGTCCATATCCACGGAAGAAGAAGAAACCGGAGAAGGAAAATTGTCCGGGGAGCGTGAAGAATGGGATGAGGACTCGGATGAGAGCAGCGAAAACCAAGATAGTCTGTGCATGATATTGGCGGAAGAGAAGATAAGACACCACGACAGGGAATTACAGACAGATCCATCTTCAGGAACGTATAATCTGGACGTACAAGAGATACGAGGTGGTAAAGAACTTGAGAGAATTGCGGTTTCGAGGAAACCATTCAGAGAACTATCATGCAACTCAAATTTCAGAACGAACATGGTGCCAGAAGATGATATGAAAATTGTGAAGAGGATAGTATGCGTGAAGCTGAGTGATGACATTCACAACCCTGGGGAAATGAATGGACAGATCATGGCACTAAAGGAACATGTCAAAGCGAGATATAGGCTGTCGGACCTAATAAGAGCCCAAAAGAATGACAAGATGACAAGTAACCTCTCCAAATGGATCAAGACGGGGGTCAAGGAGAAAGGGGAACTCGAAGAAGACAGCTACAAGATCTTCAGCCAGTTCTACAAGGAAAAGAAAGACTTACTCTATCACACAGCTGACGGGGTGGTAGCGTGCAAGAGGAGAGATGAGGAGAAGATATTACACAAGCACAACCTCATCATACTACCACAGTTGTATCAGACAGAGGTGCTTTTCAGATCGCACGACCAGATGGGGCACCAAGGGATAGACAAAGTGCAACAAAGGATACTTCACAGGTTTGATTGGCCAGGACTGAGGAAAGCTTGCGAGAGATGGGTGAATGTCTGCCTGGCATGCCTCCAGGTAAAAGACCCAAGGAAGATGAAGTTCCCACTTAAGTCCGTTGAGAGCTCAGAGTTCAACGAAGTGGTGCAGATGGACCCCCAAAAAATCTGCATGACGGAGTCGGGATATAACCAGATACTGGTTATAATAGATCACTTCACAAAGTTGGCGGAAGCGGTTCCGTGTCAGACAGCCTCAGCGGAGGAGACATGTGATCACCTGATAACGCATTGGATATCGCGGTATGCTTGTCCAATGACTTTCCAGTCGGACAACGGTAAAGCTTTTGTGGGGGACTTGACAAAAGAATTAATGAGGAGATCGCACATTGCTCAAGCACACTCGACAACCTACCATCCACAGACCAACGGGCTGGTAGAGAGACAGAACAGAACATTGGTCAATATGTTGAGGGTGTACTGCTCAAGATACATGACGGACTGGGATAAATACCTGCCGCAAGTAGTAGGGGCCTACAACAGTACACAGCATTCAACGACGGGCATCAGTCCTTTCATGATGTTGACGGGCAGGGAGAGAGCAATGCCCCTGACATTCTTTTACCCGGAATACGAAGGGAAAAGGACGTCGTCTCAGGCATACGTGAAAGAAGCGATCAGGAGACAGCAGGAGCAAAACGAACTATGCAGGAGGAACACGGCGCAAGCGCAAATGAGACAACGCAAGAAATATGATGAAAAAATATTAGAGGCAAAGCCATATGAGGTGGGCCAGTACGTGTGGGTCTTCCAAAATGTCATACCGCCCAAGGGAACAAAGAAACTACTCAAGAAGTGGAGGGGACCATTCATGATAACGGAAGTACATCAACAAGGACGGTTCTACCGCTTGAGTACTGGGCGAGCAGCACATTATGAAAATCTAAAGCCTCACGTCCCGTCCCCAGAGGAGTGGTGCATACCGAAGGACATGGAGGGTCTCGAGTACCTGGTGGTAGAGCCAGCGTGTGAAGTGAATGAAAAAGGCACCAGAGAGAAAAATGATGGCAATGAGAACTTGAGTTTGGACGACAATGAAAAGATAGAGGTGGACTCTGAAGCAGGATCGTTTGTAGAGGAAGACTGGAACGACCCGGAGCAAAATGAGGTGCCCAAGTGGATGGAGCCAGATCGACCAATACCACCGGGAACCAGGTCTGGCAATCGTAAACGGACAGGCATGAGGTACAACAGGTACGGAGATGACTTTTTGATTGATAAGATACAGCCAGACAAATTGGGCGAGGAATTACTGAGTGCAGGAGAACTAGAAGCCGAAGAGGAAAGGCAGGTTATTGATGATGGTGGACATTATCCGCAGGAAGACTACTCGACACCGGAATTGGAGACGGACCTAGAACAGAGCGAAATAGAGAAGAGAGAACACGAACTTGAGGATACTAGAATGGATGCGCGATGTCAAGGACGAGAACTACGAAGGACAAAGCATTCAACAAGTCGACGTGTCATCGAAAAGACATAAGAAAACAGAGGACCCTCTCTTCGGCTGGACGGCAACAGACAGGCCGCTTGACTTTCCGACGGACAATTCAGACCCGACATCATCGACGGGGACGTCGATAAATTTTTTTGTCCGGGGAGTGTGGGTAGGACTTACCCACACCGAAAATTTGATGATAAAGAAACTCAAGGAAGTGAGAGAAACAAACGAATTGGAACTGGATGAGGAAGAGCCAGAGCCTAACATAGGTCGGAATTTCAAAACGAAATTTGAAATACCCAATGAGTACTCGGAAAACATCATGATAACGGATAGCGACTTCATCCTGTCAAACAGGACTAGCGCGATCTGTATCACGGCGGACATGAGCTTCAAGTCGAGACTGGAGGCTGACTTCAAGAGAGAGTACCAGAACGTGGAGTTTCTATTCAGGCAGAGACCGGGGCTGGGAGGAATGGCGGCACTTCCCCCATCAGTAGCGCAAGTCCCAGGCAAGTACCTGTGCTTTCTAGTGACGAGAATCAATGAAAGGAATACAATCGACCCTGAACACGTGATGTTGGCACTAACCAGACTACGAGACTTCATGATTGAAAGAAGGATAACGGAGGTCTCAATGCCGGTCTATGACCCAAACAGAGGCGAGCTGAGCCCAAAGGAACTATATGCTATCCTGCACGTGGTCTTTGCAGAAACAGAGATAATAGTACATCTGCACAAGAAAGACTACTTGAGCATCGCCTGAGTTGGGTACATGGGGGTCTCGAGTAGGACATGAAGGGATCTCAAGTCGGGTACTGGGGTATGGCACAGGTAAAAGGATCTTAAAACGCGATTGGCATGACAATTGAATTTTAGAAAATTGACGGTGCTAAAACATAAAATGAATCTGCATGCTCTTAGAGAATTTCCAATTGAATTGCTTTAAAAGAAATGAAAATGATAAGGTTTTAACCATACTGGTAGAAAGAGGGTTTTTAGGTTAGGAACACGACACATTAGTCTTAATATGGATTTTATTTTCAGATCAGTTTGATAAACAAAGTTGACAATTCAACCATACTCAAGTGGAAGATAGAAAAAAAGGTCTTGATCGAACTCGCGATAATCAACACTTGCAGAAGATATTTGTAAAAAGATATTTCTGAAGTATTCAAGTCGATACGGCAATTCTTGAGTCGGTAAGGTAATTCTTGAGTCGGTAAGGTAGTTCTTGAGTTGGTAAGGTAACTCTTGAGTGAATTAATACTTGAAGACATCCATAAATCACAGAGATGGCAGATAGGTTCTGGAAGTCCATGCCCGCGGCCCTGAACAAGCCCACATTTGATGAGCTATACAGACGCCTGAGGGACCTGGATTACACCCAAGTGGATGAGAGAATGGCGGTGATGCTGAACGCCATCCTTCAGTTAGAAGAACAGGGTGAATGCAGGGAGTCTGCAACTGAAATTGTCTTGATGGTCGGCTACACCACCGAGGGAATATCCAACCAGGAGCAAACCAGGTGGTTGTCATGGAATGTGGATGGAGGAGTAAGGGGCTTCGACTTGGCGAGGAACCCTGGCTTGGGCAATAGCACCGAGTATGGCGCCGGGGAATTTCTACTGCCAACTAGGCCATCAGCAAGATCGGCAGGCCAAAGCACGAGTAAGACGCCATCGATGACGCGAGCACAACAGACAGAAGAGGCGTATCCGGACCTCAGTGTTCTGAAGAAAGAACTCGAGAAGACACAGAGGGAGAGGAACAAGGCGAACCTTGATCGGGATCAAGCAAAGCTTGATAGAGACCAGGCTCAGCGAACGGGACCAAACACTGAGAATGCTTGAGAAGCTGAGGGTCGAACATCAGCAGGAACTAAGGGTGCGGGAGAATGCCGCAAATTGTGAACAACTAAAGTCGGAGATGGAGAGAATCCAGCAACGACAACGTGAGCTCGATATGCAAAAGGGAGTCAGGCCAAAAGAGCGAGTGGTCACCAGCTCGAGGCCAGAGTCACGGATGGAGGTGGACGAAGCTCCCAGGGCAAGGGGACGGTTTAATCTTGACCGCGCGGCTCGATAACACATGAGTGAGGGGTTGGAGGTGTGGATACCGACTGAGTCAACTTCCTCCCTACGCGGCCTAGAGACACAACCTATACGCCCACTGATGGATGTTGCACTGCCAGGATATACCCCGGCCTCAACCCCGAGCGGCAGTCAGGTGAGCGGCAGCTCATCGCGTCTGAAGGAACTGAACGAGAGACTACAGCTGAGAAGTCGTGAGAGTTCGGCAAGGGCGGAGCTTCCCTCGACGTGGAGGGAGCAACCGATCAGGAGTGTGATGATCTCAAGCTACAAGAACAATACAGAGAGCAGGTACCACAGGCGCAATCGCCTGGATTGGAGCTCAGCACAAAGGGCCAGGAGGGACTGCTTCCATGATGCAGCCTGGGTGGAGTACCTTTCACCACCTCGTAAACCAGAAGGCGCAGTCCACCTAATTATAGGGGACAGCCTGTTGCGGGTGCTAACCCGGATTCAATCGCACTGGCAGACGGGGGTCTTGAGTTTCGCTGGAGCTGCCATGCCACAAATGTTGGCGACACTTGAGATGCTAGGGATGGCGAGAGTATACACGGTGACTCTGATGATCGGGACGATTGACGTGTCAAGAGGAGAGGCAAGGAAAGTGACGAGACTGCACGACAAGATGAGCTGCATCCTTGAGGAGTTGAGGATTCAAATGGATCCTGTGCTGCTCACAGTATGTACCGTCCCCTTCAACAGGAAGTCCGACCAGCACGCCATGGAGATGAACGTGAAGGTGGAACCTAGACGAAGTGATCAGACAAATTCACCAAAGGAGCGTTCTCCCAGTTGGGTTGCTGGATGTGGCTGAGCAGATGGAGCAGGCTGGATTCCCTGATGATACTTCCGCAGATGGAATCCACTTTGACAGACCGAGGGAAGTGGAATGGTTAAATGATGTCTTTCAAAGGCACATAAACGCGCTAGAGGCGGAGCTGTTGGAGACTGCCCAATTCACATTCGGACCACCTCCAAATCCACCATTCGTTGCCTCGGGCGCTTTGTCTAGTCAGCTGGGACCAAGGGTCGATTCTAGAGACAGCTCAAGAAGCAATCAGACCAGATTGTCAGGTGCCGCAACAATGGAGGCTGAGGAGGTGACGTCATCAACGCCCCAGAGCTCGGTAGTGTCCTCAGTGGTATTGGCGGAGAGTAAGCGGGTGGAGAGACCAGTGGAGACCACTTGGTTGAGATATGCAGAGAAAGTGAGAGGGTTGGACTTGGAAGACCTGGAATGCAGACGAGAGTTAGCGGAAACTCTGGGTCTTGAACGAGTGTCGAGGACGAGGACTTGAGTAGACATCAATGCGTGGACTGGTTGAAGGCTCATGAGACGCATTTCTCGAGAGCGAAAGTGATGGAGACTGCGGACCTGACCGGGATTCCCACGAAGTCGATCATGGGACCCATCAATTACAGGCCTCTA
The DNA here is from genome assembly GCF_963678635.1 of Symsagittifera roscoffensis. NCBI lineage: Eukaryota > Metazoa > Xenacoelomorpha > Acoela > Convolutidae > Symsagittifera > Symsagittifera roscoffensis. Next base: position 11,122,600 of record NC_087063.1, on the reverse strand, counting down.
AAATTGCTGGGAAGTCCGGGACTCCCCAAACATCGAACAAGCGTTGCCAGGATCAGATTGGCAACTCCGGCGCAGTTGAGGGTGGTGGATAAACTGTTGAACCCAAGGGAAATGGAGCTGCCAGATGCCGCCTATGAAGGCACGAGGTTGGCGGATGATCCTAGATACGGGAAACCCTGTGGGAGCACCCAGTTGGCCAAAACCCTGGCAGTTTATGATAGAGCAGATCCAGCTGCTGCGAGGGTGGTCATCGTGGCGGGATCGGACTTCGAAGGAACGTCTCCCAAGTTGTTCTGGCCAGAGACTCTAATATACTCATTGCCAGGAGCTGAGCTGAACCAGATGTTGACCCTGGTGGTGGCAATAAAATCAGAGATGCCTTGCGAGCCCGAGCTACTACTGTTTGCGGGGATGAATGATCACTTGCACGCGACTGAGTTTTGAGCAGCTCAAGGGCGACGAACCATCACCGAGAAGAATTTGGGAAGCAATCCAGGCGTTGTTTGCAGCAATGAATGAGGTGCAAGAGAACGTCGCCTCGCGATTTGGATCCAAGACGAAGGTAGTGTTCACTACGTCTCCTGGGTACGCGAATATGCCACCCGCCCTGCAATTCGTATACGCGGTCTTGATCCTGATAGCCGAAGGAAATGAATGGCGGATTCTAATGGCAGCTCCCAATCGAGAGCTGGAACCAACGAACCTGAGGCTCCGCAAGTCGGAATTGGCAGCGGCATGGGCGGACGCGTCTCATGCGTTGAGGGGTTTCTACGGATTAGCAGACATCCTCATTGTATTGGACGAGGTCCTCTTGCTAGAGATATCAAACTTCGCCAGACAACTTAAGTTCAGTCCAGTCATCGGGGACGATCACCCAGTGATAAATCACTTGACGGCCAGCTTGTGGTTTCGGAGTATGGAGGTGGCAATCACGAGTTCCACCAGTAAGTCTAGAGGCCCGAGCAATGAGAGAAAAAATGTGGCCGCAAAAGAGAAGCAACTAGAATCGATGGCGTATCGACTGACGCAAGAGAGCGGCTGCTGGCCATTTCTGACACCAAGGCTGGAGAACGCCACAGACAAAACGAAAGAGAATGCGCCACCTCTCGTGAAGCAAGTCTGGAGTTTTCTTGAGAAGCAACTAGAAGTGGCCGAGGTAAGAGAGATGACAGTGACTAAGTTTGTCTCAGCTGCAAACGAGGTAACAATCGGAGGATTCTGGAGGGAGCACGCGAAGGGCGAGCTGAGGACTAAAAGTTAACACGAGAATCTCAAGTTCTTGAGTTCTTGTTGGGGGAAAGAGTTCATGGCTGAAATGTTCGGTACAAAGGCGACCATCTTTGGAGCCTTTGTGCAGGAAACATTGAGCATGCCCATCAGCCTGCTGTTGGCTTTGTACCTGGTTTACCCCAGATACTTGTTCAACATGGGTCCAGCGTACATGTTCAGTCGAGGTGTGGAAACACTCCGGATTGACGGGTATCTGGCACTGGTGCTCCTAACCCATGGTGAACTGGTGTCATTTCATCGACTGATAAAGTATGGGGAGCCCCTGTCGATGGGGAAAGTCCACTCGAGCATCGACACTTATTCCTATAAGTGTGCAGCAGGGCTGAAGACGCTGCTAGTGCAATACCTCATGATGCAGAATCGATACATGACTGGTGAAGAGAAGAATCCAAAGACGAGAGAGGAGTGGAGGAAGGTGAATGGTGGCATGCCTTTGTTAACTGATCTGTGCCTGGCGATGAGGTCGGACCCGATGGGGATACTCCGGGGTCTAGAGGAGGTCGTAACCTGCATTTATGGACCAGCTGTGACATATGCATTCCCAGATCCTCTAGTGACGGCGCATCGTAACTCCGTGACGCACTTGAGCCTCATAAGTGTGCTGGATGGGACGGCGCTCAATTGGTGTCAGCAAGAGGTGCTGAGGGCACGGATGAGCAATACAGTGCTTTTCGGAAAGGTGAAAGATGCAGAACTGATGGTGTATAACTTTCGAGGACAACTGCAGTGTAGAATGGGAGGCAAACGTGAGGGCCCCATCGAAACGTATCCCAAGTTCTGGAATTTGAACCATCTGACAGCGGGTGGACAGGAGATCTTGAGGATTCCCGCTTGGAAGAATAGCTTTGAACTGGTCAAAAGGGAGCTAGAGGCAATAATGGAAAAGGAAATCTTGCCAACCACCATCCCCGAGTTCCCAACAGTCAGGAGAATGACCCTAGGAATGAACAGTCCCCTAGTGGTCCCATCCATATTCGCGAGGGCGGCAGCAGAGGAACTGCAGAAGGGCTTCACTGACGGCTGGGACCCCTGTTCATTGGCTACACTGCAGCAGTTTATTTCCACACTAGTGAGGCGAAGATAAACTCGTGGACGACTCAAGCAAAGAAGATGAGAGGCTCGCTGCCCCCAAAGTTTGAGGTGCGAGAGGTCTTGAGAACGCTTGAGCAGGGGGGATTTGAGAACATGCTGCCGGTGTGGGACGATGGCAGGATGATCGTGAACCAGGGGCATATTGCATTAAAGGACGACATGAAGTTCGCAACAAGAGAGTACCGGGCACCCTACGGGCTGGAGCAGGTGGAGATGAGACAAGAGGGAAGAGAGCTGGACGCAGCAGGTCCGCTGTACTTGGCCCTGACGGAGTATAAGAAATTGGACCCAGCGACGCCATCACCCCTGTCGGTGGGCACCCCTGGAGACAAGAGGAGCGGCCCTGTGGAAGATAGGTTCAAGAGGATTCTTGAGAGAAGAAGAGTCGAATCAGGAGAGGAAAGTATGGACGAGACCCTCAGCGAAGCCGGAGAGGACATGGAAGCCGGAAATACGCCAGAACCAAGGCCATTGGGGGAGGAGTTCACCTCTCAAGAGCTGTTGAAAGATCTGAGCGAAGAGAATTGGGCAGATACCGCCACTCCACCTCTGACCCCGTCTCCCCGTAAAAAAGTAGAGTTGCCACTGACGAGTGAGACTTCCAATAGGGGAATGATACTCTTGAGTGCGGAAGAAAGGGAAAAGAATACGTTCGAGGGAAATAAGGACATGTTCCTAGGGGCTCTGGATGAGGACGCTTGGCGAGAATTCTTGAGAGAGTTCAATCAAAAAGTGAACAGCGAGACTACGCTAGACAAATTCAAGGATGAACTGTGGGACACAGTGGTGAAATTCGGAGAACCGCTTCTGATGGGAACAGGTCTGGATGAGAAGGCGAGAAAGGAACTGCTAAGCAAGCTGGTCGAGCTAAGAAAGGCACGATCGACGACCAGAGACGATGAATGTAAAGGCAGCTCTACTCTGAAACAAAAAACTGTAGATAAAATAGTTGAAGGTGTAAAAGGGGATAAGGTTGGGACTAGTAATATGATTAAAAGTATTAATATCTTTAAGGCTCGAGCAGGGGGGAGGCAAGAGTTGGAAGGGTTGGATGGAGAGAAAGAGGTCGAATCAGTGATGATAACGACAATGCCCTCAAGCAGAGATGTGAAGTCTCGCAAGAGAAAAAGAGAGGCAGAGGGATTGAATAGTCCTTCGGCGGATGCTGTCTCTGAGAGAAATTGGAGAGAGACGGCGCCCATGGTTCTGGCACGATGCAAGACGGCGCACTACAAGAGCAACACTGAGCTCAGAAGACCACTCGAAGTGGAAAAGGAAATGGAGGTTCCCACCAATTCGACATCTGAGGAGGACTTCAGGCCCCAGAAGACGAACGTGAGAAGAGGTTCAACGAGCGGACAGACATGGGAAGTGGATGTCGGCAAGGAATGGGTCTCAAAGGGGCACCAGGCCACTGGGAAGCAAATAACGAATGATCCTCTTGAAAGGAATAAAATGAGGAACACCTCCCGGCCATGGTGGGTGGCCCTCGAGACATTGAAAGAAATGGAGGACTGCTTGAAGAAGTTGGACAGTGGAGTGGCACGCAAGCGACGCAATCGGGCCACCCAGCAAAAGGCTGAGGTTAACAAAATAGAATTGGGGAGCCAACTGAAGAGGACGTGGCAGAACTTGTTAAAGGATCATTTTGAAGAAGCGATGAGGACATACTCATCGGCATCGCCATTGATGGCGAATCCCTTCATTAGAACCACAGGACAACTAATGTTCGCATGGAGTCTGGTGGGAATAGAGTTGGAGACACTGACCTCGTACGACAGGCTGAAGTTGGGAGGCAAGAATCTAGAAGTGTATCAAGTACTGATACAACACGTTGCCAGGGATAATTCAGGCTTGAGCCTAGCAAGGAGGAAAGATGCTACCTGTTTCTTGAGATGGATAATGTCAATCATGACTGATAGCACCATCTTGGCATGTCACCAAAGAGCAAGCGGAAGTAAACTAGTGGAAAGGAGAATCTCAACAGTCATCTTGAACGTATATCAGAGTACTGGGATAGAAAAGGAGGATGGTTCCAGACTATCCCTGGAGAGCCACAGAAAGCTAGACGAGGTGCGGAAATTTACAACGAGAAGTTCGAAGAGGAACACGATGTACACCGTAACTTGGCCTCGTCAGAGGAGTACTCGAGACCCAATGAGAAAGGAGAATATCAGTACGTGTCTGGAGTAATGGAGATAGCCTACAATCCCTTCTTAGACTCAGAGGCTGGAGGTGCTCACAGGAACCACGAGGTGGCGGAGCTGCTGAAGTTTTGGACAGAGAAAATAGTCGAAATAGACGCAGTGGAGAGAGAGAGACCGAGTCTGGGCTTGATTCTCGAGAAAACGCCGGAGGTGGTGAGCATACCGCGCTCGAGCAAAAGAGTTGAACTGAAGATGGGTAATGGCAATGGCTTGTTAATCACGAACCTGGGAGTGTTATGGAAGTTACTAAGGCCCTCCTGGTGTCCACATCCCCACGCGAGCCTGATCGAGGAAACCACAGAGCGGTTAAGGTTAGCACCGACGGAAGATGAGGATCTAGCAACATTGAGTGTGGTGCACAAATTGATCTTACCTCAGGTGAAGGAGTCAGGCGAAAAGACGAATAAACTTGGGTCAGCAAGGAAGATGGAGCCGGGTCTGGATTCGACGTGTCTGGATTTGACGTGTGGGAATGGAGAGCACACCTGCGATGGACGATCATGCGTCAGGATACTGTCCTTTCAAAAAGAAGATCTGGTCACTTGGTTTGAAGACATTACGGAGAGGGAGAAGAGTGAAGTGCAAATAGTGGCGGAGTGTTACGCGAGAACCACGGTGAACATGTGAACATAGCAACAGCTCTCGGATTCTTTTCATGGATGTGCAGTTTACAGTCACTGGAGAGGCTACAGTCTGAACACCATTTGGTGACTGCGTTGAGCGTGGAATCATGGCATGGGGTGTTGCAGGTGACTCAAAAGCACATTCGGAGCTGGAAGATCGGTTTCGAGGCGGAAATGGGATTTCCCATGAGCGAAGCCTATGGTCTGCCATTAAATGCGAAATCCCTAATAGGGTCAGTGATCGCCAACTTGTGTGGAAGCCACTACCCACTGCACATGGCGATGGTGGAGGTATCCAGCCAGAGAATATTAGTGGACAAAGCCTTCTCAGTGCCCAAGTGCGTAAGGTTGGCTCGGATGTCGCATCACTCACACAAATTGTTGAGAAAAATCCGAGGAACAGTGCCAAAAGAATTGAGGGATGACTTGAGTGGAATCTGGGGGGAAGAACTTTTGAGGTTGGAAAGTGAGAACACAAGCGACCACGAGAGACAAAACGTGATCGGAAAACCTGTGGGGGGTGCTCCAAACAAGGAGGAGAACGATACGATGCATGAGAAGATGATGGAGCTTGAGCCTCTCTTGGAAGCCTCTGGAGAGCGCAACCTCAGGAGCATTGAGATCACCCATGGAGAATGCCCATGCCACTATCTGGCACAAACAGTGTGGTATCCAGATCACGCGAACCTCTGCCTGGTATGAGATGTGGAAGAAATTCGGTCGATAGGATTACCGGATCACCGCCAAAAGGTGACACTCTTGGTGGTGAGTAAGATGCTGGCTCCAAGATGGATTGAAGAGAATGTAACGAAGTATCGGGAAACAAAGACGCCAACGGCTGAGTCGATATACGCGATAGATTACAGCAGGAGACTCGAGTTGTTTGAGAATGCATGCACGGGATTCGCCATACCAATGGAAGTCAGACACGTATCGAGCCGCTTGAGGTTCTTTCCTTGGTTTCGAGCGACATTGGCGTCTTGGTTATACATGATAACGAAAGATCACATGAGGAAATATCAAAAGGAGTATTGACAGTTCCAGGCCGAGATTGGACCGGAAGTTTTCAAGAGACCTCTGTTAACCCATCGAAGTGCGATCACGACGGGATGGAAAAGAGTGGGTAGAGTGTCTAGAGACAACACCAAGGCGAGGGAGTCGATACTAGAGGAAGACTTGGCGAAGAATGTGAGCCTGAGCCTTCACAACTCCTTCTGTTTGAACCGGGAATCGAGAGTGAAGGGACTGCCCAACCAAGCAAAGAGATTGCAGGAGCAAAGGGAATGGATGAGATCCTATGAACAACTGAAGGCTTGGGAGGAGATCGTAATTAGCTCCGATGATGAAGAAGCACTGTTGAGACAGTTTGCGGTGTCAAGTACATCTGGGTCTGGTACCTCAAAGGCGAAGAGCGCGAAATGAGCGGGTGTCTCAAAGGGAGTATTCAGTCTTGAGAAGGGAAGGGGGCTTGAGCGTGAACTCGGATGAAATCTGGGTTCACGAAAAAGAAGTTTTAACGAATCAGATATTGTTATTAGTATGCTATATTTATTATATGAATCAAAATGCTGCATGACAATTTTAGACAAAAGAAATTTTAAATCGTTGGCTTGAAAAGCGAGAATTCAAAGGTGCAGGTGTATGCAGATTTTGATTTCTGTTTAGCGATAGTATGAAAATTTTACATGGTAATGAATTTTGGGGTGTAGATAAACTTAAGTCTGCTGCAAACTTCTGTAAATGACCACTGGCACTGTATCTTGAGCAACATTCGGTTTTCTGGGACTCACTGACAGACGACAGCACGCGATGAGGACATCGATGTCGAGTCCGGGGAGTATGTGCCTGTCGGTCATATAGGAAGTTTGACCTTGAGGGACACGAAAATACTTGATTTTGGTGTGAAGTTTAATTTTTCAAAATTTCGAAAGTCATGCTCAGTTTTCTTGCAGAAACTGAAAATAACAAGAAATAAATCAGAACAACCGAATTACAATTGCGGTAAAGTTGTCGAATAAATACAGTGGGAAATTGCTATTCGCAATTTCCGTCGTAGAAAACAAGAGTAGAGCTGTCCTATCTGACATAGGAGACAGAGTAATTGCAAGAGCAAACAGAAATCGAACTGAACCAGTGTGAACCTTCAGTGGAAAGGTGGACAGCTGGAGTGTCCCAATGGTTCAGACTAAAACTTTCATTCTAGAGTCGAAGATTATTTCCTTTATTAAAACTGATTAGTATTGAACTACTCAAGTTATTATATTTAATTCTCGAGTTGCTCATCAATTTAATTGCTCCCTATTCTCGAGTGTGTCGACATGTGAGTTCCAAATTTAGTTTTCTTGAGTGTGTTTTATGATTGTTATGTTGAGATAAGGTGAGTTTCAGGTTGATCCATCTGAAATGGATCAAAATCCCTCTGTCTAATAAAAAGTAACATAACGGATTGTTCCGACCCGGTTTTTAACGGCGTTTGTGTATTTTGGGTATTTTGAGACCTAAGTATGGGGACGTTCTCATTTCTAGAGTGGGGGGGATATTTTGGTAGTAGCCTTTAAGCTGTAACGGGTCGTAGTCTCATGTCGCAAGCGAAACAAATTGGCTCCGATCGTTTTGAGGTAGAAAAACACAAGAGATAGTGTCCCTGACTCTTGAGCCAATGGTTATAGGTCCTATTTTTCTTAAGCCTCATATGTGACCGAAGTAGACGAATGTTACAAATTCTTTTCGGCAAAGTTCGCCGATCGGAGATCCTAAAATGAGGAGTTCTTCTTTTGTTTTTATTTTTATTTTGGGGCATATTTTTCGAAATTGTGTTAAAATTGAATTATACTGTGTACTAGTAGTCGGTCCCAAAAAACAAAGTATAAGCTCAGGCCGTAAATTTGTTACGATTTCAGAATGTTTTTAAGGTCCCGGAGTACTACCTTATAGTCGTCGGCTAAATTCCCATCATCTAAACACCAGATGTTAATTTTCGACTCCAACTGTTTGACTTCCGCAAAAAGGGGTGGGGCTTCAGGATCACCTTGCTGAGTTCCGTCTTCTGACATTATGACAGAGCTTCCGTAAAAAAGGTAACTAGGTTTATCATACGCTCAATGGGTGTAATTATACAATTCGCGGCGATTTGAAAAAACATGATTCAGCATTGTTTCTCTGTTTAAAGAGTTAAAGGCATTCTTAAAATCTAGTTTTAAAAGAACGGTGCATTTTGGATTGTCGTCGCGTTCAATTAGGTTTCGAAACGAGTGCGCAGCTATTTCTGCTCCTCGTTTGGTACCGCATCCTACCTGTACGTTTCCGAAAAAATTTTGTCGCTCGGAGAGCGCCTTGCTTCCAGCGCATTTAGACGCGATACGTCTCAGCGTGTTGCCTATGGCAATCGGTCTCAACCCTCCGTCTATCTTTAAGAGGGCGATAAGCTTTGCGCCAAAAAAGAAGAGGTCTTAGTGGTTCGGGTATTTTGCCATCTCCAATGAGGTTTATCAGCTTAGTAAGCGATTTCAGAAAATTAAGTCCTGCACTGCCATTCGACTTACTAACAAGATCTTTAAAAATTTGAGGAACTACTTTATCAGGACCTGCTGCTGATCCGTTTGGAAAGGACATTATCGCTTTGTATAGGTCAAAATTGGTTACGAAAAAACTATCCAACTTTTCTGGATTTGGAGCTGCAAATTTGGCTCGCTGCGGGTGCTTAGACAACAATTTTTGATAGTTATCAGTTGAAAAAGGAGCTATTTTGTCATCCGAAGCAGTAAGCCTTATTACTCCCTTTATATTTCCGTCATCGAGCTTACTACTTATTAACTTTATTCTCTGCTCGAGGTCACTCAGAGGCGGGCTTGAAACTTGGGGATCGGGTTTTGGAAGTGACACGTCATTTGCTCGAATTTTTTTATTTATCAAAGAACTCATGCTTGTGGTCTGTTTGCGTCCACTTCTTTTCGGTTGCTCCAAAAAACAAGAACAACATTAAAAAAAATTAGCCATTTTGTAACATCTTCTACATTGTAGACGGTGTCAATTATTTTGTCCGACAGACTTTCCGCCAAGGGAACACGCGAGTCTTTTGGTACTCTCTTGAGTACTCGGACATTTGAGATGGCTGTATTAACATAATTGTCTAGCACTAAATCATTACCTATTGTTGCTTTATCAACAGATTTTACATCAACGCATAAAGAACACTGAAACCATTGGGTTTTCTTAGAGTCGCTAAGAGAAATACTTACACAACTGATATGATACCAATTAGAACAACAATCACATCTAATCCAATTTATCAGTCCTGAAGGTTTTAAGCAATCTTTGCTTGTACACTCTTTGTTGTTTTTCCTCATCTTAACGCAGCATAAAGGTAAAAAAAGGATTTTGCTTGGACCTTAGGGGACTGAACCAACCCATGATAAGCGTTTTAGTAGGAATTTTACAAATCAGCAATAAAACACAACTAAATTAATTTAAATTTTAAAACCGAATAATGAAAATCAAAAACAAGGAACAATCTCACCCGAGCTCAGTAGATCCAGCGGCGCACCACCACACTCCTCAAGCCAGTTCTAGTTTCCCACCTCCCCACAGAAAGCCACTTGACAGACCTGTCTCTAAAATCCCTCAGAGAGCGCTCCACATACAGGCACAAACATCAAACATAGCAAATCTATTTTATAAGTTTATCACAACAATTAGGCTAAAAGCTGACAGCCAATACAATAAATATATGCTGAAACTTTTGAATTACCAACTGCTCTTTCACAATTTTGATACGTTTCTTTGTATATATTGTCAAGTCGAAAATTTCCATAAAAAGTGAATAATGGTATGTTCAGTGGGCTACCCTCCGTGTACTCAATTATCTCGCTGTAAATTATTTCAGTAGTTTCATAGGTGAAAATGAATCATTTCTTCAAACCGCAAATTGCCGAATTTATTGTAGCCTGTTGGCCAGAAGCCCGCTGAAAAGGTGCGTATTCATAGGTCCAAAATACAACAGGAATAATGATTAAACAGGATGACGCTGCAGAAGTAGCTAACAAGACTTCAAGCAAAGACAAAACTGAAAAAAGAACTAGAAGAGACCCAGAGTCTTATCTAAAATGGTGTGACATTCGACCAGAATTGACAAAAAGGGCAATTTTAAATTGGTAGCCGCTGACCTGGAGAGTTAACAGTTTTAGAAGATAAGCAACGTTGTTTGAACAATTAGACGAACCGTGAAGGTCAGAAGATTCTGGATTTTTAAAATTTTAAAAACTCGAAGGGTGAAGTCACACTTCTGAGAAACGTCGAAACGGCCATTTTAGAAGAAAATCTGTATTATTCGCCCGGAAGTACATATCGACGGAAAATAAAGCTAGGTTCTAAGAAGACTGGCCAACGTCTAAACAGAACTCTACATGCTTTTCACTGTCTCTACCAAAGCCAGTTCTTTTGGTGGTCTTTCTAACATAGGGTCGATAAAATCGTTACTGTTTTCCGACTAGGACCAGAACGCTCAAATTAACTTAATTACATACAAAATAGTGAGCTCATGGCTGGGTCTCAATATCCCCAGACCACGAGGTCACGAGGTCACTCCTAAAAACAGGGCAACTTCTATTTATTTTATTACTTTTGTTTTTGTTCAGTAGATAAAAATCATCATCTCCACGAAGATGTATCAACCCTTTCCCCCAACTCCTAGCTTCTTATCTTCGTAAAACGAATTCAGTTATTGAATTAAGTCAAGAAATTTTTGCTAAAAAGATATTTCAAACGTTTTCGCAACTATGTGCATTGTCAGGATTTTTACAAAAAACTGATCCAAATGACGATAAAACATCAATTTACAAATATTATTTACAATAAATCACATACAATTTGGTTCTAAACCATCAGGATAAAAAATTAGCCAACCACAGTTGACCTCTAAATTATTATTAAGATTAAAATACTTTTAACCTCTAAAATTAATTAAACATTTACAAATTTATTTGTCTGGAAGTTTCTGAGTCATAATTTGGATTTAGACATGTACGTTTTATATAAAAAACCAAAACGTTTTGCGACTAAATTTTCAGTGTTAACTCCCTGCTTCTAAACTCATCGCGCGTGTTCAAACCCGGTTTCTCTTTCCTGATATGTATTGCCTCTAGTGTTAGCAATTTTGTTTGGTTGTTTGACCTATCTATAATTTCCCAACTAAGATTTTCGCTCTTTCCCTCAAGTTGGCATTGCTGAAGGTGGAGGCCTACCGGTGAGTCTGCTTTCTTATGTTCCTCAATTCTATTGGTCAATTAAGGAACAGTTTGTCCGACATAGGTGGAAGTGCATCCACTACATGACAGTTTATAAACCACTCTTGACTTGAATTGATGGTAAACATGATTCTATTTTTCTTGATGTGAAAACCACTTGAACGTTAGTTAATTTTCGTAACCTGTTTTCAAAATATTGGCATTGGTTACCTCTATACTGCACCATCAGCATTGGGGGCTTCCCATCCTTTGGTGATTAAACTGACAAACACCTCTCACTATCCAGGGGCTTGCCCTTACCCTCGATGATCTTGCACAAGGCGTCTGAAGCCACCTTTGCGGACAAATTTTCAGGGTATTGATTTATCAGCCATTGCGCCCTATTAGTTTCCATAGCCTTATCAAATTGCTCCCAGCTAGATATACTCCTAAAAACCCTGTGTACGGTGCCTTGAATAACACTACTCGTATACTGAGTTGGGGCGCAGCTTCTATAGTTCAGTATAGTCCCTGTATCTGTTGGTTTTTGATACCAACTGCAAGTTACACGCCTACCCTGCAATACGTTTATGTTAAAATCCAGGAACGGCAAATTTCTCTCCGAATTAGTTTTCTCTAGAGTGAACGGCAAATTTGGATGAAGAGAATTGGCGGCATCGCGAAGACAACTCGGCTCCCCTCTGGCTGTTCTAACAATGTCATCCACATACCTGAGGAACAATTTCACCTGGTGAGTATCCTTCCCCTTGTTCTTAGCTCGGCAGCAGCTTTCACAGTACCAGACTATCTCGGTTATTGATGCGTATACGTCATCGGATATTTTTCCGCATTTTAGATGATACCAGTTTCGGCAACTCTCACATTCAACCCCCTTTGATCTATATGTGACTTTCCTGCTGCAACATGGGCACAAGCCGTTTTTGTCATTAATTCGCTGTACCTCCGTTCTCACCGGTATTTCTTGTCTTAGAGCAAACTTGTACTCTTTCAGCCATAAATTTGCCAGAATTACAGCGAGGGACGCGCCCATCGCTAAACCATCATTTTGTACATACCATGAATCATTACACTTAAAATATACTCTTTGCTGACCGGCATATTCGAAAGCCTTTTCATGGTTGCTCTTTGAATTTCGGGAGGAGACTCCTGGCTGTACAGCTTCTGTAAAGCAATTTCAATTGCCTCCTTCAGGGGAACGTTGGTGTACAAACTTTTCACATCAAGGGATTTTATGGTTTCATCCGGATCTAGAGCAATGTTTTCAATTGTTTCTCTAGCCTCTTTACTATTGGTTTCTATATTTGCTAAGATTCTGCTGAGCATTTTGTTAAGATTCTCATACGAGCTGCCTGGAAGTGATAGTACTGGTCGTAGGGGTGTCTCATCCTTGTGTACCTTAGCTAAACCGTACAAACGGGCGGGTTGCCACCTTGTTGACCTCATCTTAGAATATAACTGATCACTTATCTCGACTCTCTTGTTCATGGCTAGTAATTCTTTGTTAAAATCCTTCTCAATTTTCAGTATCACCTCATCAGTGGTTGCATCTTTTTTCACAAACTGAGCAGATTGCAACAAGAACTCCAGCTTTGATTCAAATGTTTGTTCCTCATTATGCAAAATAAATTCAATTCAAGACATAACCGGGAAGCTAAAAGTTCACATAAAACAGTTTCAAATCAAATCCCGAGACCCCTCCGGATTCCTGAATCCGGTGAAATAACGCCCTTATCTTCTTTCCGGAAGGCTGCTTTTCTACGCTTCACCGTTGTTGTGAACGGCCTTGCAACGATTGTAGCGACACAATCGATGCAACTCGGAGCGGTCTCTGCTAACTCTGCTTTTTCTTCGATTCTGATCTTCGATTTTTTCGTAGTTATCTTCGTCGAAACTATTGTTGTTCTGATTTTCTTCAGGTTTTCTTCCAAAATGGCGGTTTTTGCCGTTTCTCAGAAGTGCGACTTCTCAGTTCGAGTTTTTAAAATTTCAAAATACCAGAATATCTTGACCTTCACCGTTTGACTAATCGTCCCAATAAGGTCACTAATCTCTCAGAACTGTCAATTCGGAAGGTTAGCTGCTAACTATTCGAAATCGCCGAATCTGCATTTTTGTCCATTGTGGTCGAATGTCACATACTCCCCGGACAGCCCGGTCAAGGTCCCCATTGAATCTTGCAATGTTCGTAAAATTGGTACAGTGTTATCGAACAAAATTTACAAAATGCACAAAATTACTTTTATCTACGTCATATCGACTCACTGCAGAATATAAATGGCATCAAACTACACTACTAAAGCCTTCCAAATTCTTTCACTAGTCTGCACTTTCAAGGATATGACTTAAGATAAAACATTTTTTTCTGACTTCCAATGTCAACGCCCTGATTTAAAATTTTTCTCCTAGGTTTTAAAAGGTGTTAGTTTGAAGGACAGTCCTGCAAACCAACAAGCTAAAATTATCCGACTATGCTCCTTCCCTTCGGAAATTTTAGTTGTTGTTGGTCCTGAAAATTAAAACTAAGGAACTCTGTGGTTAGAAAGAACAATGAAACAATCTCCCTCTTCAAGAGATTACCCAAGCCTTTCATGTCACCACAAAGTGATCAGTTGTCCTAGTTGACTAAAAACATTCATGCAGGCTAGAATATTTAAATATACTCTTTAATCGAGCCTTTCTAAATAAATAGTAAGTGTCTCTAAAGCCACTAACTAAAAACAAACTACAAATTTATAAATGCAACAAATTCTTTAATGTTCAAAACTCAACTAAATTGTTTTCTTTCAGTTTTCAATTACAAATTGGTTGCTTAGTTTCTCACTTGACATTTTGTCATACACATAAAACAATTCTGAGTTTTAACTTCTTCTGTTTTGTCACTTCTTTGTTTTTTTTTATTCGTCGTTTAGAAGTTCTAGAACTTGTAAACTCTTCTAATTTCGTTTCTTTTTGCATCTTGTCTTTCGGCCATTTGTCAATGCTCCATCTCCTCCTCCTGCGACATTGACTCTGCACTTTCATTTTCTGTGTCTCACAACACATCGTTAGCTATTCTGACGCTGTTGGAAGCAGTCCTTCAACACTTCTGCTCTTCTACCCGTTGCTTACAACAAGGTAGGGGATCCACGTTAGATTCTCTGTTCCTGCAGATGCTGTTGTGGAGACACAACGTCACGTTTCTCTCCAAATATTCTTTCAACATCTCTTCCTTCTCTCTTCCATTACGTTCATTTGTCCTGGAATTTCTCTTTACAGAGGTGGTCACTGCATTCCGATGAGTCACGAAAACTCGCTTGAAGGCTTCTGCCCCAATGTCCAGCTGATACACACTGTACACTCTGCCGTGCTACGTCATATGCTTCTTGGCATACTCATACAACCACGCAGTCATGTTGGCTCTAAACCATGGCATCAGTCGTCTCCTTGCCCATATCTTTTTCACTTCCATCGGAATGCTCAGAATCTTGCACATCGTCTCAACAAGTTCTAAATTTTTTAGACAATCCAATTTCTGCAACTGTTCTCGCGTTGGTGCCTCCTGTCTATTGTTCTCCTTCACATGAGCTTCCAGCCATCGTATCGCCATCATAACTTCCACTATCATTACTGTTATGGGCCGTGATGAGTCTGGTAAACCCATGGAAAGCAGCTCTCTAGAGTCCCAGATCTACACCAGATTACTACGTTCAGGGTACCACCATGTTTGCAGCAAGTAATGGCAAGGAAGCTCGTCATATGTCATCATGATGCTCCTCCAGTTACGCTTTCCCGAAGCTTCCGGTAGTGGTTCCGCTTCCATCGTCACTCGGTGGACTTCATCATTCTCATCTACTGTATTGTAATCCGTAACGGTTGATCCTCTCTGTTTCTGTCTTTCAAAGTCCCTGAAGTTCCCACTGACGTATCCCATGAAATTTTATCCCAGTATTAATTCTAACTCCTCCTTAGTTCTCTCTGGAACTACTGAGAATATTTTGCACAGTAGCTCATAAAATTTTTCCGACATTCTTGCTGGTCTTACACCCTTTGGCACTGAGAAGGCTTGATCCGCGATTGTTCTGGTACTTTTTACATCCACAGCCACGAAATGCACTGGGTATCTGCTCTTGCACATTGGAGCTAATGTCGATCCTACCGAATATCGCGCTTCCGATGGTCTGCGACAAGTTTCACTGTGTCGGATCTTCGTTTCCGCCTCGATCGCTTCTCTCCATTTTCCTATGTGCTTTTGCTCAGTCTGCAAAACTCCTGGGAACACTTCTACACTGATGGCCGTGACCATCTCATGTTTCTGTTCTAGATTCAATAGTGACTCTAAAGAACCAAACATGCTGTAAAATCCTAGTGCAGTCACTAGATTTACTTCGGTTCCTCCATGGCAATCTGCGATCAATTCCGTTTCCGTCTTCGCTTTCATCACAATGTTCCCAAACAATATTATCAACTGTTTGTTTTATTTCTCCAGGTTTTTCACGCAATCTAGGGCTCCACAAACGTAACTTTCCAGTCCACAGACTTTTGCCAGACAGCTACCATGTTTAACCCAGTCTTCTGGTCCCAGCCAGGCAACTCTAAATTGTCTTCTCCGTTTTTCTCAGAGCCTGTTGTCATCACGTTGTAGATTAAGACCACGCAGCTTACAGTCTAAATTTAATTCCCTCTGCACATCTTGTGTTGCAAGTAGTATCGAATCAGCGTTGGGACTCGGACAACATGAAGGTCTCATCAGTTCCCATACCACCATCAAGCTCGTTCTCAGCACTTCATCTGAGAAACCGATTCCAAACTCTACTCGTTTGTCGGATTCTGGCACGAAAGTTGCAGCTACCTTTTCTTCTAGGACTAGTCCCAGCTTGGTCTGCAGAGTAGCAGCGCTTCTTATCGTTGCAATTCTAGACGTCCAGAATCTTAGCAACACTGCTTGCTCGTAATCAAAGAAGTAATCACGTATGTCTTCACTGAGACATGGGTTGTACGCTATCCCTATGACTCCGGACACGTAACTGTATGACTTCTTTCTGATCGGTCCACAGTATTCATTGGATTTCGGCAGTGCTCCCATAGATTCCTTACTGAGCCTCAGCTCCTTGTTTGAGAATCTCCAGATTTTGTCTATTTTCCTCATGGGCTCTAATTCTACAGGTTCTTTCATGTTTACCCTCATTGGTTTACTTTGATGTAAATCCAGCAGTGCTAGCAAGAGTAAAATTGCTGATGCCATAATTGGAGGGTTATTTGCCTTCAATACAGTGGAATTGCTCTCCGATAATATGAAATGGGCACTCAACTCAGAGGATGAACAGAAGTCCGACTTCATTGTTGACACATTGCATTTTTTAGAAGTTCCACTCCCAAACGGAGACTTTAAAAAAATCCTAGAAGACGACGTTTTGAAATGCTTTCGGAGAAACAAGCTGCGGTTTCATCCGGAAAAAAAACAAAGAAAATGAACTTGCAAGTTTAAATTATTTCTCTCGAGATACACTGTTGAGCTACATCAGGGAACATATAAGCCTGTCCAATGCGGTCATTGAACGATTGAACAAAAAATTGATCAAGAAGCGAGAAGGGATTGACATACATCGGATGAAAAAAGGGATCGCAAAATTGAAGGAGTTGCGTCCGCATCAGAACTAAAAAATGAAATCAACGGTTTGAAATCTAGTCCCAGCAAGTGTTTTTTGTACTAACATAATTTTTAGAGTAACCTAATTTGATGCTTTTACCAATAACTACATTAACATTTTATAAGCATGGAAGAACAAAAAACTAAAAAATCTCAGAAATTTACAGGGAAATTTTATTCATGATTACGTAATTTATTATGTAATTACAGTTGTTTAAATTTTATTGGTTAAAAAGTTTTAGAGCCCTTTTTAGACATGTTTCTCATTTTTCAGATCTTTGATCGTTTTGTAAATAATGTAAAAAACTTTTAATCCCGATGATGCACAAAATGTGCGAAAACGTTTGAATTAACATTTTAAATTTCCTATATACATTAACATTACTATCTTATCATTCTGAAATCCATGACGGACAACTACTTTGAAAAAGTAAGTATCAAAAAAGTGGTAGTTTGTATGTGGCGCTTCATCTTCTCATGATACTAATATAACAACCAAACGGTAACTATTGTTCATGAAACTCAACGCTCACTTCACTTTGCATGTTACCAACTGCGCTGACAGCCAATACAATGAATATATGCTGAAACTTTTGAATTACCAACTGCTGTTTCACAACTTTGATACGTTTCTTTGTATATAATATCAAGTCGAACATTTCCATAAAAAGTGAATAATGGTTTGTTCAGTGGGCTACCCTCCGTGTACTCAATTATCTCGCTGTAAATTGTTTCAGTAGTTTCATAGGTGAAATTGCATCATTTCTTCAAACCGCAAACTGCCGAATTTATGGTAGCCTGTTGGCCGGAAGCCCGTTGAAAAGGTGCGTATTCATAGGTCCAAAATACAACAGGAATAATAATTAAACAGGAGAAGTTGCTAACAAGACTTCAAGCAAAGACAAAACTGAAAAAAGAACTAGAAGAGACCCAGAGTCTTATCTAAAAATGTGTGACATTCGACCAGAATTGACATAAAAGGCAATTTCAAATTGGTAGCCGCTGACCTGGAGAGTTGACAGTTTTAGAAGATTAGCAACGTTATTTGAACGATTAGACGAATCGTGAAGGTCAGAAGATTCTGGAATTTTAAAATTTTAAAAACTCGAATGGTGACGTCACACTTCTGAGAAACGTCGAAACGGCCATTTAAGAAGAAAATCTGTAACATTCGCCCGGAAGTACATATCGACGGCAAATAAAGCTAGGTTCTCAGACGACTGGCCAACGTCTAAACAGAACTCTACATGCTTTTCACCGTCTCTACCAAAGCCAGTTCTTTTGGTGGTCTTTCTAACATCGGGTCGACAAAACTTTACTGTTCTCCGGCTTCGACCAGAACTCTCAAATTACCCTAGTTACATACAAAATAGTGAGCTCATGGCTGGGTCTCAGTATCCCCAGACCACGAGGTCACTCCTAAAAACAGGGCTACTACTATTTATTATATTACTATTGTTTTTGTTCAGTAGATAAAAATCATCATCTCCATCGAAGATGTTTCAACCCTTTCCCCCAACTCTTAGCTTCTTATCTTCGTAAAATGAATTCAGTTATTAAATAAATTCAAGAAATTTTTGCTAAAAAGTAGTTTTCAAACGTTTTCGCAACTATGTGCATCGTCAGGATTTTTACAAAAAACTAATCCAAATGACGAAAAAACATCATTTTACAAATTTTATATACAATAAATCACATACAATTTGGTTCTAACCATCAGGATAAAAAATTAGCCAATCAAAGTTGACCTCTATATTACTATTAAAATTAAAGTACTTTCAACCTCTAAAAATAATTAAACATTTTAAAATTTATTTGTCTGGAAGTTTCTGAGTCATAATTTCGATTTAGACATGTAGGTTTTAAATAAAAAACCAAAAATATTTTGCGACTAAATTTTCAGTGTTAACTCCCTGCTCCTAAACTCATCGCGCGTGTTCAAGCCCGGTTTATCTTTCCTGATATGCATTGCCTCTAGTGTTAGCAATTTTGTTTGGTTGTTTGACCTATCTATAATTTCCCAACTAAGATCTTCGCTGTTTCCCTCAAGTTGACATTGCTGAAGGTGGAGGCCTACCGGTGCGTCTGCTTTCTTATGTTCCTCAATTTTAGTGGTCAATTGTCGAACAGTTTATCCGACATAGGTGGAAGTGCATCCACTACATGAAATTTTATAAACCACTCTTGACTTGAGGTCATTAGAATTGATGGTAAACATGTTTCTAGTTTTCTTGTGGTGAAAACCACTTGAACGTTAGTTAATTTTCGTAACCTGTTTTCAAAATATTGGCATTGGTTACCTCTATACTGCACCATCAGCATTGGGGGCTTCCCATCCTTTGGTGATTAAACTGACAAAAACCTCTCACTATCCAGGGGCTTGCCCTTACCCTCGATGATCTTGCACAAGGCGTCTGAAGCCACCTTTGCGGACAAATTTTCAGGGTATTGATTTATCAGCCATTGCGCCCTATTAGTTTCCATAGCCTTATCAAATTGCTCCCAGCTAGATATACTCCTAAAAACCCTGTGTACGGTGCCTTGAATAACACTACGCTTATACTGAGTTGGAGCGCAGCTTCTATAGTTCAGTATAGTCCCTGTATCTGTTGGTTTTTGATACCAACTGCAAGTTACACGCCTACCCTGCGATACATTTATGTTAAAATCCAGGAACGGCAAATTTCCCTCCGAATTAGTTTTCTCTAGAGTGAACGGCAAATTTGGATGAAGAGAATTGGCGGAATCGAGAAGACAACTCGGCTCCCCTCTGGCTGTTCTAACAATGTCATCCACATACCTGAGGAACAATTTCACCTGAAGAGTATACTTAGCCTTGTTCTTAGCTCGGCAGCAGCTTTCACAGTACCAGACTATCTCGGTTATTGATGCGTATACGTCATCGGATAATTCTCCGCATTTTAGATGACACCAGTTTCGGCAACTCTCGCATTCAACCTCTTTTGATCTATATGTGACTTTCCTGCTGCAACATGGGCACAAGCCGTTTTTGTCATTAATTCGCTGTACCTCCGTTCCCACCGGTATTTCTTGTCTTAGAGCAAACTTGTACTTTTTCAGCCATAAGTTTGCCAGAATTACAGCGAGGGACGCGCCCATTGCTAAATCATCAATTTGTACATACCATGAATCATTACACCTGAAATATACTTTGCTGACCGCCATATTCAAAAGCCTTTTCATGGTTGCTCTTTGAATTTCGGGAGGAGACTCCTGGCTGTACAGCTTCTGTAAACCAATTTCAATTGCCTCCTTCAGGGGAACGTTGGTGTACAAACTTTTCACATCAAGGGATATTATGGTTTCATCCGGATCTAGAGCAATGTTTTCAATTGTTTCTCTAGCCTCTTTAATATTGGTTTCTATATTTGCTAAGATTCTGCTAAGCATTTTGTTAAGATTCTCATACGAGCTGCCTGGAAGTGATAGTACTGGTCGTAGGAGTATCTCATCCTTGTGTACCTTAGCTAAACCGTACAAACGGGCGGGTTGCCCCCCCTGTTGACCTCATCTTAGGATATAACTGATCACTTATCTCGACTCTCTTGTTCATGGATAGTAATTCTTTGTTAAGTTCCTTCTCAATTTTCAGTATCACCTCATTTGTGGTTGCATCTTTTTTCACAAACTGAGCAGATTGCAACAAGAACTCCAACTTTGATTCATATGTTTGTTCCTCATTATGCAAAATAAATTCAATTCAAGACATAACCGGGAAGCTAAAAGTTCACATAAAACAGTTTCAAATCAAATCCCGAGACCCCTCCGTATTCCTGAATCCGGTGAAATAACGCCCTTATCTTCCTTCCGGAAGGCTGCTTTTCTACCCTTCACCGTTGTTGTGAACGGCCTTGCAACGATTGTAGCGACACAATCGTTGCAACTCGGAGCGGTCTCTGCTAACTCTGCTTTTTCTTCGATTCTGATCTTCGATTTTTTCGTAGTTATCTTCGTCGAAACTATTGTTGCTCTGAT
The DNA here is from genome assembly GCF_963678635.1 of Symsagittifera roscoffensis. NCBI lineage: Eukaryota > Metazoa > Xenacoelomorpha > Acoela > Convolutidae > Symsagittifera > Symsagittifera roscoffensis. The sequence continues at coordinate 11,101,524 of NC_087063.1, read as the reverse complement.
TTTCTTCTGGTTTTCTTCCAAAATGGCGGTTTTTGCCGTTTCTCAGAAGTGCGACTTCCCAGTTCGAATTTTCAAAATTTCAAAATACCAGAATATCTTGACCTTCACCGTTTGACTAATCGTCCCAATAAGGTCACTAATCTCTCAGAACTGTCAATTCGGAAGGTTAGCTGCTAACTATTCGAAATCGCCCAATCTGCATTTTTGTCCATTCTTGTCGAATGTCACATACTCCCCGGACAGCCCGGTCAAGGTCCCCATTGAATCTCGCAATGTTCGTAAAATTGGTACAGTGTCATCGAACAAATTTTACAAAATGCACGAAATTACTCTTATCCACGTCATATCGACTCACTGCAGAAAATAAATGGCATCAAACTACACTACTGAAGCCTTTCAAATTTTTTCACTAATCTGCACTTTCAAGGATATGACTTAAGGTAAAACATTTTTTTTCTGACTTCCAATGTCAACGCCCTGATTCAAAATTTTTCTCCTAGGTTTTAAAAGGTGTTAGTTTGTAGGACAGTCCTGCCAACCAACATGCTAAAATTATCCGGCTATGCTCCTTCCCTTCGGAAAATTTAGTTTTTATTGGTCCTGAAATTTAAAACTAAGGAACTCTGTGGTTAGAAAGAACAATGAAACAATCTCCCTCTTCATGAGATTACCCAAGCCTTTCATGTCACCACAAAGTAATCAGTTGTCCTAGTTGATTAAAAACAATCATGCAGGCTAGAATATTTAAATATTCTCTTTACTCGAGCCTTTCTAAATAAATCGTAAGTGTCTCTAAAGCCACTAACTAAAAACAAAATACAAATTTATGAGCGCAACAAATTATTTAATGTTCAAAACTCAACTAAAATGTTTTCTTTCAGTTTTCAATTACAACTTGGTTGCTTAGTTTCTCGCTTGACATTTTTTCAAACACATAAAACAATTCTGAGTGTTAACTTCTTCTGTTTCGTCACTTCTTTGTTTTTTTTTCGTCGTTTAGAAGTTCTAAAACTTGTAAATTCTTCTAATTTCGTTTCTTTTTGCATCTTGTCTTTCGGCCATTTGTCAATGCTCCATCTCCTCCTCCTGCGACATTGACTCTGCACTTTCAGTTTCTGTGTCTTGCAACACATCGTTAGCTATTCTGACGCTGTTGGAAGCAGTCCTCCAACACTTTTGTTCTTCTACCCTTTGCTTACAACAAGGTAGGGGATCCACGTTAGATTCTCTGTTCCTGCAGAAGCTGTTGTGGAGACACAACGTCACGTTTCTCTCCAAATCTTCCTTCAACATCTCTTCCTTCTCTCTTCCATTACGTTCATTTGTCCTGGAAATTCTCTTAACAGTGGTGGTCACTCCCTTCCGATGAGTCACGAAAACTCGCTTGAAGGCTTCTGCCCCAATGTCCAGCTGATACACACTGTACACTCTGCCGTACTTCGACATATGCTTCTTGGCATACTCATACAACCACGCAGTCATGTTGGCACTAAACCTTGGCATCAGTCGTCTCCTTGCCCATATCTTTTTCACTTCCATCGGAATGCTCAGAATCTTGCACATCGTCTCAAAAAGTTCTAAATTTTTTAGACAATCCAATTTCTGCAACTGTTCTCGCGTTGGTGCCTCATGTCTATTGTTCTCCTTCACATGAGCTCCAGCTATCGTATCACCATCATAACTTCCACTATCACTACTGTTATGGGCCGCGATGAGTCTGGTAAACTCATGGAGAGCAGCTCTCCAAAGTCCCAGATCTACACCAGATTACTACGTTCAGGGTACCACCCTGTTTGCACCAAGCAATGGCAAGGAAACTCGTCATGTGTCAACATGATGCTCCTCCAGTTACGCTTTCCCGAAGCTTCCAGTAGTGGTTCTACTTCCGTCATCACTCGGTGGACTTCATCATTCTCATCTACTGTATTGTAATCCGTAACGGTTGATCCTCTCTGTTTCTGTCTTTCAAAGTCACTGAAGTTCCCACTGACGTATCCCATGAAAATTTTTCCCAGTATTGATTCTAACTCCTCCTTAGTTCTCTCTGGAACTGCTGAGAACATTTTGCACAGTAGCTCATAAAACTTTTCCGACATTCTTGCTAGTCTTACACACTTGGGCACTGAGAAGGCTTGATCCACGATCGTTCTCGTACTTTTTACACCCACAGCCACGAAATGCACTGTGTATTTGCTCTTGCACATTGGAGCTAATGTCGACCCTACCAAATATCGCGCTCCCGATGGTCTGCGACAAGTTTCACTGTGTCGGATCTTCATTTCCGCCTCGATCGCTTCTCTCCATTTTCCTATGTGCTTTTGCTCAGTCTGCAAAACTCCTGGGAAAACTTCTACACTGATGGCCGTGACCATCTCATGTTTCTGTTCTAGATTCAATAGTGACTCTAAAGAACCAAACATGCTGTAAAATCCTAGTGCAGTCACTAGATTTACTTCGGTTCCTCCATGGCAATCTGCGATCAATTCCGTTTCCGTCTTCGCTTTCATCACAATGTTCCCAAACAATATTATCAACTACTTGTTTTGTTTCTCCAGGGTTTTCACGCAATCTAGGGCTCCACAAACGTAACTTTCCAGTCCACAGACTTCTGCCAGACAGCTACCATGTTTAACCCAGTCTTCTGGTCCCAGCCAGGCAACTCCACTTTATCTTCTCCGTTGCTCTTAGAGGCCGTTATCATCACATTATATATGATGTTGAGGTCCCGCAGGTTACAGTCTAAATTTCATTCCCTCTGCACATCTTGTGTTGCAAGTAGTATCGAATCAGCGTTGGGACTCGGACAACATGAGGGTCTCATCAGTTCCCATACCACCATCAAGCTCGTTCTCAGCACTTCATCTGAGAAACCCAATCCAAACTCTACTCGTTTGTCGGATTCTGGCACGAAAGGTGCAGCTACTTTTTCTTCTAGGACTAGTCCCAGCTTGGTCTGCAGAGTAGCAGCGCTTCTTATCGTTGCAATTCTAGACGTCCAGAATCTTAGCAACACTGCTTGCTCGTAATCAAAGAAGTAATCACGTATGTCTTCACTGAGACATGGGTTGTACGCTATCCCTATGACTCCGGACACGTAACTGTATGACTTCTTTCTGATCGGTCCACATTATTCATTGGATTCCGGCAGTGCTCCCATAGATTCATTAGTGAGCCTCAGCTCCTTGTTTGAGAGTCTCCTGATTTTGTCTATTTTCCTCATGGGCTCTAGTTCTACAGGTTCTTTCATGTTCACCCTCATTGGTTTACTTTGATGTAAATCCAGCAGTGCTAGCAAGAGTAAGGCTTTCGCTCGTTCATCACCTTCTATCAGAATCTTGACACAGGTGTTCAAGGCTGGCACTGAAATTTGCTCTATCATGAATCGGCTGAAACAGAGAGCGTCTCTTCGCTTCGCGCACGCTACTGCCATTCCCTCTTGGTTTATCAGATCCCTCATGCTCGTCATCAGGAAGACCTTTTCTTCTTTCAATCTCTTCCTTTCTTCTGAATCGTATTCCTGGCGAGTCAGTCCGATCATGCACCAGGCGAACCTCAGTTGTAATTCAGTCCTCATGTAGGGTACTGCTATCAGAGCGTGTTTCCTCGGCGTAGTCCTCATCTCTTCTTCAAAGTACCGTAACACTACAGCTTTCCATGGAAGGCTCACCAATTGCTCGATCGTTTCTGCCTGCATCTCAGACGAAGCTAGAGTCCCGTATGCTTTCTGTTTGAGGGTGGTGCCTTGCATCATTGTCTCCAGATAACCTTCCATGGCACTCTTGTCTTCCAGAGCTATTAAGTGTCCTCTGGCCGAGTTTCTGTACTCCAACATCTCCATGTATCCACCGGCGGGTTCATCTATTGATACAGTCTCCGACAGTGTCAGTCGGTTATATTCCACTGGGACCAGTTGTCCTAGGACACTTGCTTTTCCGTGGTTCATGGGAGACGGTTTAAAGCCTTTCATGGTACTCTCTCCACATTGGCTGAGTATTTCCATTTCTAACGATGCTCCAGTCAGAGTGCTGTCACTCCGTTTGGATTTATAATCCGTTGATTTTATCCCTGTCATGAGAATGGGCGGCACCATTGCTACATCCGTTAACATCCTGTCTGTGCCTGGCAATCGATCATCACCTTGCCCAAATCCATAGCTTCGTCGACTCGTTTTCTTTTTGCTGAGTTGACAGCTTTTATCGATATTTCCGAGCCCACCTTTGTCTTTCCCGCTCTCCTCGGTATCACTTTAGTGCCTAGTTTCATCTTCATCTCAATGATATTATCAATCACCAATTTCGATCGCATCGTTCCTTTCCTAGTTCCCGACAAATATACCACTTCTCCTTTATCCTCTTGCGGTGTCATCTTGATAGGAGAGTTTGCTTCACTTTCGTCAGTGGCTGAGTCGATCAACAACTCACTCAACCTCCCTTTACACTCGTCGAGTTTGTCAAGGACTTCCCGCTTCAGTGGTCGGTTGAGACCTATTTTCAAAATGGACTGGGTTCCGTAGCTCTGAACTACTGTCCAGACTTCTTCCATGAAGGCCACTCTGTCCAATCTACATCCTGTCCTATTTTCATGGTCTCGGTGATGTACCTCCTACTCTTCTTCGGGTAATGTTCCCAAGAAGGGTACTCTGGCAACGCCTTCTATCCTTCTTCTCCTTGGTGATTCCATGAGGAGTCTTTGTTCATTGTCTATAGAATTTCCCGGAGAGCTGCTCTCCGGCAAATTCCGTTTCATTTCCGCAAAAGCTGACGGAGGTTCTAGTGTCGAAGTACCTTCGTTTGCTGGTTCAGTCGTTTCCAACGCGTCTGCATTGTTTTCAAGGTCACTGAGGAAATTGAAATCCAGGCTGGATATTCTTACTGTCGATGCTTTATCGTCCTGCTTCTCTGCTTGATCGGGATATTCTTGCATAGGCTCTTCCGATCGACGGCTTCATCCCTGCCCCTCATCTCCTGATGTATCTCTCGAAATTGAGGGTCCTTGCCTTTCAGTCTTGGCCCCTTCCAGAAATTTCGGTATGATTAGCCTGCCAGCTGATTTATCTTCCTCTTCTCCATGGACCACTTTGATTTCCTCATAGCCGAAGGGTGCCAGGAAGGTTCTCGTCTGCAACGTTCCTCCCACTGTTAACCCCTGTTCCACACTGTTCAAAATCAGGGAGGCCTCAGGTAATTCGGCTCTGCCTTTCATCCTCATAGGCGCTAAGTTTAATTCCGTTCATTCTTTGTCAAACTATCCAGGCTTCGGAGTCGCGGCATTGCCTATGCGCCTCCTCGTGGCTTGATCCGTATAAGCAAATCGCGTATACTGTAACACTGCGGAATTCCTGCCCACAAAACACGGATCCATTGTTTCCGAGAATTTTGCTACCCTCCTTTCATTGGTCTCAATCACTCCCAGCCTAGGAGTTTGCACTACGGAGACTGCTCCGAGCAACATTCTTCTGATCAGAGGGAATTCATTCAGGGATTTCCTCTGGCAGCTTCTCGTAATCACCCTGGTCTTTCGTCTCTTCTCTCACCTTGTGGTATGCTGTAGTGAGACGAGGAATTCTTGTTATCTCACCATTCGTCTTGTCATAGGGCCTTAGATTCCAGAGCTTCGGAAATACTTCAATGTGTCCTCTCTCTACTTCTCCCATACGATCGCGGAAGTGATCGTCAAAGTTGATGACCGTCATTTCTGGCTCTGCTATCTTTTCAAACAACAGATCTTTGCTCATGAGTTCCCGCAATACGTGCTGCTCACACCAGTTCAGCACACTCCCCTCCACTGCTGATATGAGGTTCAGGTGCAGCACCGACCTCCTGTACGCTTCCACCTTAACATCAGGGAACGCAAACGTGACGGCTGGTCCATAGATCACTGTCACAAACTCGGTCCTCATAGCTAAGCTTAGATCAGTCAGCAGGGGCATGCCCCCGACACGTCGTCTCACGTCTTCCTCCCTCTCAATCGTCTCATCCTCTCCTGTTCCAAAGCGATTCTGATGCAGGAGGTACTGCATAAGAGTATGTCTCAGATCTCTTATCTTGTTCCACGAATCCGTGGCTTTCTTCACATCGAATCTCCTCACATTCTCTCTCCTCTGCTCAGGTTCATCAGTCCTCCCCAGTTTCCATGTGTTATTGCAATCAATGTTAGAAGTCCATCTAACCGCAAGTTCTGAACTCCTTCGGTGAGCAGTACCACCGGTCCTTTCACGAAGTTTTCTGCTCCAAACGTCACGAACAGGGCTAGTAGTTCAACGATTGATACTTCCACTACTGCTTGGAGGAATTCTTTTATCAAGTATCGAGAGAGTTTTGGGTAGACTTTTGCCAAGAAGGACGCGGTCCATCCGGCTCCCAGCCCTTCCAGCATTCTATCAGTCCTTTCAAAGCCTTCTTCTCCCTTCACCTTCTGAGTCCAGAAAGTTTCCAGGGTAACTTGGCGCACTCTGTTTACGAACTCGGCTGTCTTCTTTTTGGCATTTTCGGCCAGGTTCACCTCCTTTATCACTGGGCATTGCTCAAAAGCATCCGCACCCAATGCCGTTACCCGAGGAGTTAGGTGTAGCCACTGATTAGCTTCTGGCTTGGTTCTCAAAACCATCGCCTCCAAGTGAGCTCTGGTATCCTTGGAGTTGTTTCTTCTCTCTCCTTCCTCTAGTATGTCCATTCCTTGGAACCATAAGTCATTCGACATCGCCACAATTACTCGATGGTCGTCATTTATTCCTGGCTTCAAATTGAGGTGTCGACTGAAGTTGGACAGTTCCAACCCCAGCACCTCGTCCAACACTAGCACGTGTAGTGAGTGGTCCTTGAATCCTCTCATTGCGTTCGAGATATCCGACCACACCGCCGGTAGTTCAGCCCTGAGTGGTCTCAGATTCTCCATCTCTATCTTGCGATTTGGGGCCGATATGATTACATCATATTTCCCTTCCGAGAGCAAAGCCACTATCGCATACACGAACTTTAATCCATCCGGGAGACGTGCATACCCCAAAGACAGCGCGAAGGAACCTTCTTTCAGGGTATCCACTACTTCACCCATCGACTCGAGTATATCTTTTATTGCTGGCCATACAGCGGCTTTGGCTGTCATAGGCTCTCTTAGTCTGCTCAGGAAACCCCTACTGTGTAAATGGTCATTGATGCCAGCAAACACAATTGTGATTGTGTTTATCTCTGTCTGTCTTTGTAACACGATCGCCATTGACACGGATTGCATTAGGTCCAGATTGACCGCTGCCAACATTATAACAACCGGCCCAAACAGAGACTTGGTAGTACGAAGTCTGAATTCGCTACTATCATAATCTTGGACTTCCTCATTTCCGCCTTGTCATACGCGGCAAAGATGGTCTCATCTTTCTTTATCGCTTTCAACCAGTCGTATCTTTGAACATCACCTTCCTGATTCACTTATTTCGGGTATAATTTTTCTTTCACATGACCTGGGGGTGTTTTCAGCTGCCTGAACATAATCACATGTTGTCCAATCGGCGTCCTCGTTATCAGAAACCTTCCAGGTCTCTCTTCTCGATTTCCTTCATTGTGATTCAGTTTTACGTCTTGTAACGGTCTTGCATTCACTGGGCCCATTGTGTTGTTAGAGGGCAGTCCCTCTAGATCAGCAAACCTCAAGGCTGTCGTGGAGCTGAAGTTCATGCCAGCAGCTGTCAACCAATCCACGCCTGTTATCGAGTATAGTCCGCTGACCGATAAACTTGCTCCGTTCAGCACCTGCATGGCATCCGCTGCGAAGCTCACCGTCTGAAGGTTCAGTTTCATCAGGTCATCCTTGAATATGTGCCAGGGAGAAGGTATTGGCCTCGACAATATTAGAGAGCTCGTGCTTGGACGTCGCTCCTCTCGACTGGTGCTCGTCGTTTCAGATCTTGTATCCGATCTAGAGGAGCTGGTCGTTTCCGCTGTCGAGTTGACAGGCCCTAGTCTTCGTCTAGGATTGATCGTTCTTCTCAAAGGCGCTTCCCCCAATCGAACTCATACATCCGTTCTGTGGAGCTGGAGCTTTGCGGCTTATATATGGTCACGGCTGGGACCGCTCCCAAGCGTGTTTCCAGGTTAGGAGGCACAAAGGTGGTAATTGTTGGTTCGTTTGATGCTTCCTCTTCCTTCAGCACTCCCGTGTCAAAGAGTTCTATTTCCAATTCATCCAATCGCTCTTGGAAGGTTCTGTTTAACCAAGCCTGTCCTTCTATGCTATCAAAGTGGATGCCGTCAGCAGTCATTATCGTCTGATCCTTAGCTCTCAGCTCATGTTCGATATCCATAAGGATCATCTTTCCGGCATTCCGACTTGCAAGATACCTTAGGATGTTATTCCACCTGATTACTCCTTCGTTGTGCCTTCTCCCTGCTGCAGTCAAAGTCCTCGTGTTCATTGGCACAGTGCAAACTGTCAGTACCGCGCAGTTGAACTTCTGCCAGAAGGTAGTAAACAAGCACACCATCATTGATTCCCATAGTGTTTCTTCCTCATCTGAGGTTCTCGAGATGTTATTTGTCCCAACCAGGATCATCACCTTAGGGATTCTCCCTGGGTTCATCAACTCCACCATCCGAAATAACTGGGCTATCGTCGCGCCTCCGAAAGCCATCACCGTGGTAATCCAGGAGGTCCTCAAGTTTGAGAGCACTCTGACCAAGCTGTCTCCCAGTATCAGATGTGATGTACCCCGTGGTGGTTGCTGCAGGTTCACTGCCGGGTTCCAGGTCGCTCGATTGAAGCAAGCTCTCGGATCCGCCTCCGGAACTCCTGTGAAGTTATACTTCAACTGATTATTCTTTTGTACATCCATTACCCGTGACACTTTCTTCGCCGGCATCTTTCATATCTTCCGGTCTGGAGCTTTTGAGCTCCCCGTTGGTAGCATTGCAACGCTAACTCCCCTTTTGGTCATTACGTCTTGCGAGAGCCGTACTCTGTCCGTATCGTCGGTCGTTCCATAGGGAGCAGTCACCCCGGAACCTGGCGCATTCCTATTGGCGACTAGTCATCCAGCTGTCTCTATCAGCTTCCTCACCGTTTGCTCCACGACTGGGTCACCCAAGGTATCACTCGGGTCCGAGATTGTCACTCGACCTGTTGTAGCTTGGAATTGCGTCTCTGTCGTTTGGCTCGTTTCTCGAGGCGTTAAGAGATCCATCGGGGACTGCCCACGAGGAATACTCCTTGCAGGTATCACTTTTTCCACGGCTGTTGTCAATGCCACCCGCTCCGATCGCTCATTTTAGTCCCGCCTCAAGCGTTTAATTTCTTCACCCTGCTTCTTGTTGCAGTCTTCAAACAATCTCTTCCACATGTCTCTGTCGTCATCCGTAATGAGCATGGTCTTAGTCATTTCATCCAGCTCCTTTCTGGTCCTCTCCATCTCATCTTTCATCCCAACTAGATCTTGCATGGTTTGGTTCGTTTGAATTCCCTGTTCTACTCTCGCCCTCTTTGGTGGCACAGCTATTCTCAGTGGTGAACTAGACGAGGCAGCCTCGCTGTTCATCTCTTGATGCATTCTCCTCAGCCCAGGCTTGGGCTTGGAGGGCAAAGGCATCTCACCTGGTTAATAAATCCTAGAACTTCCCAATCCAGGCTTGTTCGCCAAGTCACTCCCTGAGAGAGCCCAGTTTCTCCACCTCATCACTCTCATGTTCGGGCGGTCTAGTACTCCCCTCTCTCCGTATGCTGCCATCAATAAGACTACCGTGGGGCGGTCGCCACGGTTGTCATACCCTAAGATGTTTATCAGGGCGGTCAGCAACATGACTACCTCTGGGTCCTCCAGAGCAAAGCCTCGATCCATTAGCCGACGGTAGATCGCATCTACCATCGGCCCTACATATGCCTCTGCCAGGTCCATCAATTCATCCAAGTTGTAGTTATCCATTCTCTTTTCGGGTTCGATTCGATTTGATTTATTGATTTGACTCAAATGAGTAATTAAACGATCAATCAGGATCTAGAAAAGAGGTCACGTATATCACACTTGTCCGCTTCACATTAACTTCTCGTTAAAATTTATTTGAAACAGACATATAAAAAGAATTTGATCCTAAAATTTATTAAAATCAATCGGTCTCTAAAATATTGTAATTCGACCTAAGATTGGACAGTCCAAACTTTGGATCTGTTCCTAAATCGTTATCCAGTTGTTCGTGGTCACTAACTCCTTCTTACCCAGGATCTTAATAACATAGCACATAACATAACATAACACATAACATAACATAACATAACATAACATAACTCATATATCTCACACTACACATACTTTAGTCTGTCACCCTCTTGCACGTTACCTTAACTCAGCCGATACTTAAGTAATATTTCTTATGTAAGTATACTTGTATATTAGTATCAGAGAAGATTACGTGTATGAGCGCGTACAGTTCCCGAGGATGCAGTCGTCCTCTGTTCGGATCGTACACTAGAAGCGAAAGCTCCTTCACTTCCCTTTCCACGAGGAAGTCTCTCACTCTCGTTAAGGACAAGACTAGGTTTTCCGGGTCCACGTGCCGCTTCTCCGTCGCCCGTGTCACTAAAAAGCATAGGTTTTTTCCCGGTATCTGTGACGCCGCCGGAGGCAAGGCTGCTACGCCCCCTATTCCTGGTCTTTGCTTCCAAAGGAATTCTATATTTTTATATTATCTTTTAAAATCCGCTGCTAACGCTGTCCTAAAACTCATGTCTGCTGTGATTGCTATCGCACATGTTCATTTTGTGAGTATGAAAGCGCTCTCTATTAGTATTATTTTACTTTAATATTCATTTGGTAAGTTACAATATTACTCAGCTGTTCATCTCTTGATGCATTCTCCTCAGCCCAGGCTTGGGCTTGGAGGGCAAAGGCATCTCACCTGGTTAATAAGTCCTAGAACTTCCCAATCCAGGCTTGTTCGCCAAGTCACTCCCTGAGAGAGCCCAGTTTCGCCACCTCATCACTCTCATGTTCGGGCGGTCTAGTACTCCCCTCTCTCCGTATGCTGCCATCAATAAGACTACCGTGGGGCGGTCGCCACGGTTGTCATACCCTAAGATGTTTATCAGGGCGGTCAGCAACATGACTACCTCTGGGTCCTCCAGAGCAAAGCCTCGATCCATTAGCCGACGGTAGATCGCATCTACCATCGGCCCTACATATGCCTCTGCCAGGTCCATCAATTCATCCAAGTTGTAGTTATTCATTCTCTTTTCGGGTTCGATTCGATTTGATTTAATGATTTGACTCAAGTGAGTAATTAAACAATCAATCAGGATCTAGAAAAGAGGTCGCGTATATCACACTTGTCCGTTTCACATTAACTTCTCGTTAAAATTTATTTGAAACAGACATATAAAAAGAATTTGATCCTAAAATTTATTAAAATCAATCGGTCTCTAAAATGTTGTAATTCGACCTAAGATTGGACAGTCCAAACTTTGGATCTGTTCCTAAGATCGTTATCCAGTTGTTCGTGGTCACTAACTCCTTCTTACCCAGGATCTTAATAACATAAAACATAACCTAACATAACACATAACATAACATAACATAACATAACATAACTCATATATCTCACACTACACATACTTTAGTATGTCACCCTCTTGCACGTTACCTTAACTCAGCCTATACTTAAGTAATATTTTTTATGTAAGTATACTTGTATATTAGTATCAGAGAAGATTACGTGTATGAGCGCGTACAGTTCCCGAGGATGCAGTCGTCCTCTGTTCGGATCGTACACTGGAAGAGAAAACTCCTTCACTTCCCTTTCCACGAGGAAGTCTCTCAATCTCGTTAAGGACAAGACTAGGTTTTCCGGGTCCACGTGCCGCTTCTCCGTCGGCCGTGTCACTAAAAAACATAGCTTTTTTCCCGGTATCTGTGACGCCGCCGGAGGCAAGGCTGCTACGCCCCCTATTCCTGGTCTTTGCTTCCAAAGGAATTCTATATTTTTATATTATCTTTAAAAATCCGCTGCTAACGCTGTCCTAAAACTCATGTCTGCTGTGATTGCTATCGCACATGTTCATTTTGTGAGTATGAAAGCACTCTCTGTTAGTATTATTTTACTTTAATATTCATTTGGTGAGTTACAATATGACTCAACTACCCTCCCTATGTCCGGTTTCTTAGGGTGTTCGCCTGTTTTCGTTTCTAAATTTCCTGTTTCTCTTGCTATTCTCAATTTTTTTATTAATAAATTTTCAGTGTGGGTAAGTCCTACCCCCGCTTCCGGACAAAAATATCCATTGTTGTCCCCGTCGATCGCATACCGGATTTCAAGTCGAGGTTGGAAGCCGGAATGAGTAGTCGCCCTTCCTGGGCAGCCCAGGAAGGATCCGCTCGTTCGGTATTCCTGTATTTCATGCTTCCACGCTCTACATCTTGAATCGTGACACTGGTCTCCTTTGGGTCCGACGTCATTTCGTTCAGCCATTCCAAGACACGTAAATTCGTCAAATCTTGTTCATATGACTGCTGTTGCTCCTCGTCAAGTTCTACCACGGGCTTGGACCGGTCATCGACCTACTCCTCGTCGTTATCATCGATTATGTCAATGTCCTGTGACACAGTTATTTCTTCTAGACCAACTACTTCTTCCCCTATCCTCTTTAGGTCTATCCTGTCCACTACAAAATCGTCGCCGTAAGGGTTATATCTTTTTCTGGGTCTTGTCTTGTCATTCGGTCGAGTCTGTAACGTGAACGGAAGATCCGGTTCCAAGTTCTTGGGAAACTCCCTTTGTTCAGGGTCTTGCCAGTCCTCTTCTGCATGAGGTAACGTTTCATCGTCTGCTTCAATCACCTCATTTGGATCCAGGTCCAGTGGTGTACTTGTTCCTTCCTCTATGACTTCATTTCCATCGTTCTTTTCACTGATGCCCTTCTCGTTGACCTCACAAGCAGGGTCCATCATTAGATAATCCCCCTCCTCCATGTCTTCAGATATACACCAGTCTTCTGTCGATGGATTGTGTGGCTTAATATTTTCGTAATGAGCGGCTCGGCCAGTACTCAGTCTATAGAAGCGTCCCTCCTGGTGCACCTCCGTAATCATGAAGGCTCCCCTCCACTTTTTTAGGAGCTTTTTCGTTCCTTTCGGTGGTATGACGTTCTGAAATACCCATACGTAGTCCCCTACCGAAATAGCTTTTGCATCAGCTGCTTTCTTGTCAAATCTTTTCCTCTGCCTTGCCTGTGCCTGCTGAGTGTTTTGTCTACATAAGTCGTTTAACTCCTGCTGACGTCTTATTACATACCTTACATAGACCTGTGGTGACGTTTCTTGCCCTCATACTCTGGGTAGAAGAAAGTCAAAGGCAAAGACCTCTCGTGCCCTGTTAGCATCATATGTGGACTAACCCCGGTGGTGGAGTGTTGCGAGCTATTATAAGCTCCCATCACCTGTGGAAGATATCTGTCCCAATCGGTCATGTACCTGGAACAATATACCCTCAACATCGACACTAACGTTCGATTCTGCCTTTCCACTAAGCCATTTGTCTGGGGATGGTGTGTCGTGGAGTGAGCTTGAGTCACCTGTGAGCGTCTCATTAGCTCTTTCGTGAGTTCTCCTACGAAAGCTGTTCCGTTATCCGATTGAAACGTCATCGGACAACCATGTCTCGCTATCCACGTATTGATCAGGTGGTCGCACGTTTTTTCCGCTGAGGCAGTTATGCAGGGCACGGCCTCTGCATACTTCGTGAAGTGATCTATCATGACCAAGACTTGATTATAACCACTGTCTGTCATGCATATCTTTTGGTGATCTATCTGCACCACTTCAATGAATTCAGACGACTCGATCGATTGTAAAGGAAATCGCAATTTCCTTGGATCCTTGACCTGTTGGCATGACAGACATGCTGTTACCCACTTCTCACGTACCCACTCCTCTCAAAGCGCTTCAGAATCCTCTGATATACTTTGTCGATCCCCTGGTGGCCCATCTGATCATGCGACCTGAATAAAAGTTCTGTCTGATAGAGTTGCGGCAACACTATCGCGTTATACTTGTACAGGACTTTGTCTTTTTCTCTTCTCTTGCAAGCCACAATCCCGTCCTTGTTCAAGTATAACCTTCCCTCTTTCTGCATAAAATACTGTCTCAGATTGCGGTAACTGTCTTCCTCTAGGTCTCCTTTGCCCGGAGAACCATTCTCGATCCTGCTTTTCAAGTTGCTTGTCATGTGGTCATTTCTCTGCACTCGTAGTAGATCCGAGAGACCGTATCTCGCCTTCAAGTACGTCTTCATGACCTTCATCTGACTATTCAGCTCGTTGGGCTGATGCGTATCATCTTCCATCTTAACGCACCAAATCTTTGCCAATGGCTGTGTTTCCAGTTCGAATGACTGAAGATCAGTCCTGACTACCTCTTTTTGTGGCAACAGACTCATCGAACGTTTCGATACCGCTATCGTTTCCAGATCATCCGCCGCATTATCGAAGACTCTTTCACCTGGTATGAGGTAGCGATCACTGTCAGGGTCCTGGTATACCTCTCTATCCAGATCCCTTGCTCGAGTTTCCACTAGTAGTGTGTGGATCGCTAGTTCTGACAGTTCCGTTCCCGAGCATGAGTTCCTGTCTGAGTAGGTGTCAATTCCTGAATTTCGAGAATTGTCATCTGTTGAAAAGTCTGTGACGGAGTCTGCACCATCTCCTGGGTCAGTTCTGTGCGTTCTTCGCATCCATCTGAACTCCCCGGACAAAACATTATTCTCCAGGTCCTGCTTCTCATCAGAATCTTCATTTACATCAGACTCCCCGGACAAACTTTCTTGTCCCGGGTGTTGATCTTGAACTCGCCGGCTCTTCTCATCGTTCGTCTCCCCGGACAAACAATCTTGCACCAGGTTTCGTTCAACCTTTTCACCTTCTTTATCCTGGTCCACAAAGGTAACGGTTTTCTTCTTTTGCGTATCGTTCCCCCGTTCTTTCCGACCGTATGAAGTACTGGTTAAAACTTCGTGGGGTATTGATGTTACTAGTTGCTGAACTATTGTCCTACAATCCCTCTCGTTTTCTTTGTGTTGTCGTATTGACCGCATGATCTTCACCTTCTCACTGATTAACAGTGATTTCAGTGATGCCATAGCTGCTGCCCACTCGGGGTCATCTCTGGTCCCTTCTCTCTCTAACAATCCACCCAGCATCTGCATCACTTGCGGTATGCCCTGCACCGTTTTATCCAAAAATGAGAAGCTGTTTATGTTCATGCGAGAGAGTTCCTGCTGGACCAGGTTTGAGCGCAGCAACAGATCCAAGGGCACCGGGTCTTTCTTGGATATAATCTTTATCTCGGCTGCTTTCTCTACAGGTAACTCAGGATGTCCAGGAATTGGATGTCTAGACTTGTCCAACCATCTCGTCAAGGGAAGCGCTTCATAAGTTTCTTTGTCCAGAAACGGGAATCCTTTCTTGATTTCTGCCTGATTGGCTCGCTTCTGTTCCAATCTTTCATAGAACTCGGTTTTCTTGCTGAGGCTGTCAGCATTCTGGTGTTTGTCGCGCATCCTGTGCTCGATTATCATGTGGTAGCCATCTAATCTCCCTATCCACCTTCTTATATAACTCCGATCCATCGAGTATGTCTTCAACCAGAATAACGCCCTGTTGTCCACGCGTAACTTAAAGGGAGCGCTCCCCAAGTATGCGCGGTACTTTTCCACAAATGTGACTACTGCAAACATTTCTGCTTTTGGTGCACCATATTTCATCTCAGTGTTACTTAACACCTTACTGCCATATGCAATGGGACGGAGAATAGTTCTCCCATTCCATTCCTGCTCCCGATGCAGTATTCCCGAGATGGCTACTACTGATGCGTCTGTGTCAAGAACATACATACCCTTTTCAGTAAACATGCCTAGCACTGGCGTTTCGCACAGTTCCCGCTTTTTGTTCTCAAAGGCTGTTTGAGCTTCATCGCTCCATTCGAACTTTTCCCCTTTGTTGCGCATCAGCTTCTGCATCGGATACACCTTGTCTGCATATCCTTTTATGAACTCACGGTTATAGTTGGCAAACCCTAGGAAGCTCATGTGCTGTGTGTCCGTTCTGGGAGCCTTCCATGTCAACACAGCTTCTACTGCTTCCGGGTCCGGCCTCACACCATGTCTGTCCACCATTCTACCCAGGTACTTGATTGAATCCCTAAGGATTTCACTTTTCGATGGTTTGCACTTCAAGCCTGCTCTTTTCATGCACCCAAAGACCTCATCGAGCCGATCAATGTGGTCTTCCAGGGTCGGTGTTGGTATGACTACGTCATCCACGTAACGCATCACAAGATTCCCGTACGTCTTTGTCACTCTGGTCAAAGCCTGAGCCATCAGTCTTTGAAAAATGGCCCTTGCGTTGCACAAGCCGAAGGGCATCCTCTCCCACTGGTACAACCCCGATTCACACGAGAATCCGGTTTTTTCCTATCCTTCTTCCGCAGAGGTACCTGCCAGAAGGCAGAACCTAAGTCCAAAGTGTTGAAGAATTTGGCATCACCAAGTCTAGAGAGGCTCTCGTCTATTCGCGGTATCGGGTACGCATCTTTTATCGTTACCGCGTTCAAGTAGCGAAAGTCGCAACAAAACCTAAGCTGCCCCCTTTTTTTTCGCCATTGCTACCCCGCAAGCCCATGGCAATCTCAAGGGTTCTATCCTGTCGTATTCGAGCAACATTTCTATTTCCGCTCGGCACGCTTCCGATTTATGTGGCGTCATTCGTCTTGCACCTTCCGTATGTGGAACGGCGCCTTCCTCAAGTTCGATTTAGCGTTCGACGAAGTTACAGCAACCGATATCCGCCTTATGTTTTGAAAAAACATCCGCGTTCCGATTTAAAACCTCCCGAAGCAATTCAAAATCTCCCTCGCCTATTTTCCCTCTTAAGTGTTCTATCTCTGGCAAAACCAGTTTGTCAGATTCTAGTTCATATGACGAGGGGCGTTCGGGAAAACTCGAGCAGCTCGATAAGCCGTCATCCGTGTCGGATTTCATTGAAAAAAATTTATGCATAGATTTTAATTCGTTAATCCCTTTTAAAACTTTATCTCTATTGGCATGATAAGGACAGTCTTTCACACTATGTTTCTTCAAGTTTTGTGTCTTCTCATAGTCGGTCCTCATCGGCAGAGCGTAACCAAGTTTCTTTCCACGCTGGATTGAAACCGTGGTGTCCAGTGTATTCAATAACTTACTGACACACAGTCCGTTTCGAGATACCGAGAAGCTCCGGCCTAAAATCACTAAACTTTGACTATTTGGATTCGGTACCAAATAAACCTGTTTACTATCACTTAACGAGTTTAAATTCCTCATTCTAAAAATTGCCACCACGGCCTGCCCCGGCTGTAGTTTTACTCTTCTAACTAAAAAAAATTGGTACCTTGTTTTCGTCTGTTATTATTCTATTAATTGGTTTCTTAACATACTTCCGATCCGGGTTCCTATTCCTTATTAGACCGTTGTTCAAGTCGATCACCACGTCAAAATTCCTGACAAAATATCTGCCAAAGATGAATTGACCGGCGCCGTCCAAATTCTCTACCACCAGGAAGCTCATCCAAAGATCCCGTCCTCCCTTGTAGAGGACCGTTATTGGTGTTCTTCCGGCTACGTAAATCGCTCCTCGATTGGCTGCAGCCAGTCGGGGATTCGTAGGAATTAGATGTTCCCTCGTGAAGCCCATTCTTTCCCAAGTCTTTATCGGCATCACACTCACTACCGCTCCTGTGTCCAGAAGCCCTCTGACTCCGATTTTCTTTCCGTTGGTGTCGAGCAGATGTGCAGTCACATCTGCTTCGTATTCAATGTGTACTGCATCTTGCTCCATCTGGTCACTGTCTCTTGTTACATATGTTCTAGTGTAGATACTGATTCCATCTACGCTCAGCATCACTTGATACGGTCCATAGACTTCCACGTAGCGCCCGTGAAGCTCCTTTATGCGAGGGCCACCTGTTGTTAGTAGTGCTCGCAGAGCTCTCGACTCAGTGCTTGGCTCCACCTGCCTTAGATAATCTGCATATGTGTCCAAATGCATCAAAGTGAATTCCGATGGTTCACTCAGATTCCTGATTACCTGGTGTTCCGCTACCGAGATTATTGAATGTATTTTGCTTCCTTGTGGCACCATACCGAACCTCTGCCCGGAGATCACATTGAGTTTCATGCTCAAACTACTTGGTGCCTTGTTTTCTTCGGCTTCTGTTGCCTCGAAGGTATTCAACTTCTCCTGTAGTTTCTCATTTTCCAATTCGAGCTTCCCTTTTTGCTTGATCTCTTTCGCTACCAGTTCCTGCTGCACTCTATTTAGAGCATCCCTCGCGGCTGCCCTATAATCAATCTTGAAGTCGTCCGCCGCAGTCACCGGTTCAGGTTCACATGTCTCTGTTACCGCTTGCATTTTCTTCGTTGCCAGCTCTTGCGGTTTTTCTTTTCTGCGCGCTTCCGCTTCACTCAATAGGCGAGCCTTGCTGGCTTTCACACCCGATAAAGCTTCCTCGTGCCTTGGATGCTTGATGTCTGCTACAGCATCCCGAAATTGCGGACAATCTGATTTAAAATGACCTTCCAGGTTGCAAAAGAAACACCTCGTGCCAAATTTTGCAATTACTCCTCTCATGAAATCTTCATGGTTGACTTCTGACGCATCTTCGTCCTCGAGGCTAAAGCCTATTGCTTTCACGCCCTGTTTGTAAGTTGGGCATGCTGACACATGATGATCCGTCGAACTGCAATTTGCACAAGAGCGCCTCTTGTCCATATCATCCCTTGGTTTGTACCAGTTGTTCCCTTGGTTTGCTAGTCTGTTGTTAAAATTGCCGTAATTCTTCTAGTAATATCCAGATCTCGATGGAGGCTTCAACAAAAGATATTCTTTTGACTTGAGCCTTAACTCCTCTGGTGTTGGCGCATTGGTTGATAGTGGTGTGTAATGTGTTGCTAACATTGTATGAAGTTCATCATTTTTCACACCATCGATGAATTTTGAGGCTACCGCCAAATTCATCCTCCTGTTCGACTCGTCCGGTTGGCTACGCCTTCTTAGCATCTCCAAATCGTCTAGAAACTTGTCTATTGTCTCATTTTCTCGTTGCCTTCTTTTCTCGAAGCGCATCATTGCTTGGTATCCCTGCACTCCTGAGCCAAAACGATTTAACAAGATTTCAATGTTTTTCTCAGCAGTATCCCGCTGATATTGCTTCTTCGCCATCACACAATTTAGGGCTGTCCCTTCCAAGTTACTGGTGAGCGCACTGCACTCTTGCCTTTCTGACAGGTCTTCTTCCTCAAAATGCAGTTTTATCACCTCTATCCAGGTGTCAATGCAGCCATCAGATTCGTTCTTGTAGCATCTTGGTTTCCTAAAGTTTCTTCTGGACTTTTCACTGCGTTTAGTCCTGTTTAGGAGTTCAAAGGCTGTGACCATTGCCGTAGCATCTCTTGAATGCCCCGCCTGAGTATCTTTGCCCCCTGATAAGAGTTCTGGATTTGGTATATTCCTTCTATCCGAATCGCAGGGATTGTTTCTTCCTTGGCTCGCACGACTCAGCCCTGGGCTTACATGACTCCTGTTCCTGGAATCACCTCTCCCCGTCGCATGTGCGCCTTGCGTCGGTCGCTCGTTTGAATTCTGTCTATTGTCAGTTGATTTTCCTCTGAAATTTGGGCCCCATGTTCTATTATCCCCTGTGGCATTGCCTGCTGAACTGCCCCTACCTCTTGTGGATCCATATATCCTTCTCCTAATCTCTTGGTCCTTGAAGTTCACCCTCGGCTCCCTGCTGTGACCTCACGAGTTCGGTTCCCCTTCTCTTGGTCCACTCTTGCTGCCTAGTAGCTTGTCCAACCTGTCCATGATAGCCTGAGTTCGCCTCTCCATCATCGCGTCTATCTTCGTGTCAAGAGTATCAAGAGTCTGCTCTTGTTGAATTCCCAACTTCTCCATGCCTTAACCGTAACTCTCTTTGCTCCGCTTCTCTTGTCATTCGCGACAAGTTCTTCGCCAAGTGTTGATCCGGATTGGGACCCCTTTGGATTAGCTAATGTAAGATCCCTCCGAATCGGGACCCCTCCGGTTTTGTGAAAATAAGACCTCTTCGGATTGGGACCCCTCGGAACTAGGAAAAATTTGGACCCCTCCGGATTGGAACCCCTCCGGTTTTGTAAAAATAGCTAGTCGGAGACTTCCTTGATTTTCAACCTATACCCCCCCCGCATACGTTCCCCGATGCTAATATGCTGTTTGTATCAACTAGGAAGGGTATGTGGTCTTTCCCTAGACCCTTCCGGATTGAAGTTAAGCCTCTTATTTGACAATTCACACTAACAGTGAAGGGTATTGTCGCTAGCCTAATATCGACTCGATCAAGGTTTTCTGATGCCTTTCGCCTTCCCTATTCTTCTATAACAGCTTAAAATTGCGTGATTCAACCGTTATCACCTTTCGGTAGGGTTGTAAGGGCTTTCCAAAAGTTTTTTTATAAAACGTGAAAGGTCTACCTTCCCGAATTGGTGAATTTGCTAAGAACAATCCTAAAAAATTTTCACGCTTACTTTTTTGAATATTTTTTGTTCTTTTTAGTAAGCTCAGCTAATTTATGATCTAATGGTATTAAAGTCAACTGGATCTGTCCAGTCGTTCCAAAGTTATTAACCAAAACGTCTTTTATCTAAATTCAAAAATTTTCTCACTTATAGGTTCCGCCTAACTTTTTCCGCAATTCTGTTATTTTCGACCTGTCCTCACTACACCAAATTGGTCAATGGTACCAGTCCCTCTGTCGGTGTATGCTTCATTCTCCTGTGTCGAACTATTGAGGCTGACTTGAGATCCAAAGTCAGCTTGCTCTTCATCGTCCTCCTCTTCCTCCTGGGATTCACCTTCATCTCCTGTACCCACTCCCATGGTGAATGGAAAGATGTTTCCTAGAGTGTTCTTCACTCTTTCTGAAAACGATGAGGACGTCGCCTGTTTCTCCGTCACGCCTGCCATCATGTGTTGTCTGTGGGAGATCTTCTAGTTGCCACAATTTCAGTAGAGATGTCGGACAGTTCCGACATCTCCTCTCGGTCCAGTGTCCCGGTGGAAGTGGCAAAATTTTGGCCTTGTTCTACCGGAGTAGATTCACTCGCCAGCCTTCTGTTTCCTCTCCCCTCCAATCCATGTTTTTCCCGGCTCTCTTTCATGGCCTGGTCCGGATGGACCTCCACTTCTAACATAGTTTTTCGCTCATCTGAGGACTTTTGACTCCTGGTTTCAACCATTCTGCCTGAAATCGTCTCCCCTTTGTCGGTCCGGGTTCGTGTGATCCGTTCCACAAAAGGGTCGTTCATTGCTTTTCTTTGCTTTTCAGGTATGAATTTCCTGGAGCTATCACCTAGTTTAGGTATCCTTGACTTGTCTAGACTTATTTTCAACTTATCACTTTTTACTGCCTATACACTCAATTCGATTGCTAGTGTCCTTCTAGTTTGACTATTGATAATAATAACACAAGACAATAAATTTCAAAAGTTTCTATTAAATAGTGACCACGAATCCTTGTATGTTATTAGTGTACAGCGTGTATACAACTTATTCTTAATAATCGATTATTAGTCGTAAGATTTGAGAACTAGCACAGTATGATGATATCAGTCAATTTAAAAGATAGTGTATTCACTACCCAATCAAGCACAAATTGTTGATTTGAAACCAGAAATAACAAAATAAGAATATTTCTATGAAAAACGTGTGTGTATTGTACTTTGAGTCGGTCGCAGTACAATGGTCGAACTTGTACTTTAAAGAAAGAGCTTTCCCTGCTTGGTGCTGCGCCAAACAGACAAAACTTGAAGGCAGTAATTTTCTCAAGTGGGCGTCTATTGCACCCACCGAGTCTCCTGATACCTATCTGCTTTCGGACTGCCCGCGCTAGACCTACTAAAATCCTCAGGGCAGTCACTTTTTTGGATTTCAATCCACACCAATTAGTTACACACTCTTTTTTATTTAGACTTAGTGTCGCGAATATCCGAGTTTGAACCTGTTTTGTTTTGGTCTGGTTTTTTTTGAAAGGCAAGTTACCAGTGCAGTCACTGCTTCCTAGCCTGTCTCCTAATAACCTAACACCCCTCACTTTTATCTTTTCTTCTGTTTATCTAAGTCCTTTAACAAAAATAATACCCCTCCGGGTTGACAAAAAACAGTACCCCTCCGGATTGGCAAAAATAGGACCCCTCCGGATTGGCAAAATTGAGACCCCTCCGGATTCGGACCCCTTTGGATTAGCTAATGTAAGATCCCTCCGAATCGGGACCCCTCCGGTTTTGTGAAAATAAGACCTCTTCGGATTGGGACCCCTCGGAATTAGGAAAAATTTGGACCCCTCCGGATTGGAACCCCTCCGGTTTTGTAAAAATAGCTAGTCGGAGACTTCCTTGATTTTCAACCTATACCCCCCGCATACGTTCCCCGATGCTAATATGCTGTTTGTATCAACTAGGAAGGGTATGCGGTCTTTCCCTAGACCCTTTCGGATTGAAGTTAAGCCTCTTATTTGACAATTCACACTAACAGTGAAGGGTCTTGTCGCTAGCCTAATACAGAAATAATACCCCTCCGGGTTGACAAAAAACAGTACCCCTCCGGATTGGCAAAAATAGGACCCCTCCGGATTGGCAAAATTGAGACCCCTCCGGATTCGGACCCCTTTGGATTAGCTAATGTAAGATCCCTCCGAATCGGGACCCCTCCGGTTTTGTGAAAATAAGACCTCTTCGGATTGGGACCCCTCGGAATTAGGAAAAATTTGGACCCCTCCGGATTGGAACCCCTCCGGTTTTGTAAAAATAGCTGGTCGGAGACTTCCTTGATTTTCAACCTATACCCCCCGCATACGTTCCCCGATGCTAATATGCTGTTTGTATCAACTAGGAAGGGTATGCGGTCTTTCCCTAGACCCTTCCGGATTGAAGTTAAGCCTCTTATTTGACAATTCACACTAACAGTGAAGGGTATTGTCGCTAGCCTAATATCGACTCGATCAAGGTTTTCTGATGCCTTTCGCCTTCCCTATTCTTCTATAACAGCTTAAAATTGCGTGATTCAACCGTTATCACCTTTCGGTAGGGTTGTAAGGGCTTTCCAAAAGTTTTTTTATAAAACGTGAAAGGTCTACCTTCCCGAATTGGTGAATTTGCTAAGAACAATCCTAAAAAATTTTCACGCTTACTTTTTTGAATATTTTTTGTTCCTTTTAGTAAGCTCAGCTAATTTATGATCTAATGGTATTAAAGTCAACTGGATCTGTCCAGTCGTTCCAAAGTTATTAACCAAAACGTCTTTTATCTAAAATTTTCTCACTTATAGGTTCCGCCTAACTTTTTCGACAATTCTGTTTTTTTTCGACCTGTCCTCACTACACCAAATTGGTCCATGGTACCAGTCCCTCTGTCGGTGTATGCTTCATTCTCCTGTTTCGAACTATTGAGGCTGACTTGAGATCCAAAGTCAGCTTGCTCTTCATCGTCCACCTCTTCCTCCTGGGATTCACCTTCATCTCCTGTACCCACTCCCATGGTGAATGGAAAGATGTTTCCTAAAGTGTTCTTCACTCTTTCTGAAAACAATGAGGACGTCGCCTGTTTCTCCGTCACGCCTGCCATCATGTGTTGTCTGTGGGAGATCTTCTAGTTGCCACAATTTCAGTAGAGATGTCGGACAAATCCGACATCTCCTCTCGGTCCGGTGTCCCGGTGGAAGTGGCAAAATTTTGGCCTTGTTCTACCGGAGTAGATTCACTAGCCAGCCTTCTGTTTCGTCTCCCCTCCGATCCATGTTTTTCCTGTCGATTCACTAGTGGACGTTGTCCGAACAACAATTTTTACTGTCTTACTGAAAAATTTCATATAATTTTCTTATTTTATAGCGTTTCGTTTTTTCAAAAATCACGAAAAATCAGTTTTTGGTACCAAAATAGTTCCAACCACTTCTGAACTAAACTCAACCGGTTATACCTTTTATACTAGCACAGTTACAATGTAAGTCACTAATTTAGCGCTTTTTTTCCGTTTCAAAAAATATCGATATCTCAAAAATCGCGATTTGTAAGGGGGGTCAAAATATCGCAATTTTGACCCTAAAAACCGGTCCGCTTACTGTTTTTCACTGAAAAACGATATAAGAGTATTAATATAGAGTATATAAGTGTTAATACTAGTAATACTAAAACCCTCTGGGTTTGTTCAATATCCGAATTAAGGTGCTTAACTCGGATTTTCGCAGTTCGGTGAACGGTCACTACAGTGCAGCACTGTCGAGCCCCCCACAGATTTATATCTTACTTTTTGTACCAAAAGGGATACAAAACTTGTTAACGATACCCAACAGTCGATTGTTGTTGTCGTTGAGCCCCTTCTTGTTGCTCCTTGTACTGCTTGCCGGGTCAGTCTTCTCCCAAGACCCTTCCGGACTGAGCGCAAATCAGCAGACCCTTCCGGATTGAGCGCAAATTAGCATTAACGTGCTTAAATACTCAAATAACTCTACAGTAAAAGCCCCACGAACGGGCCATAAAAATGATCGTAACAATCCTGATTGATATAAATGCCTGTAACAACAATATAACTATCAACAACAAACGGGAGGGTCGGATCACATCTTGTTTGGGGGGATGATTTCTACTGATTTTATACTTTTTTACTATTTTTTGGTTTTTTCGGTTATTTTTTATTTACGGCCAATCCCCCCACCCTCCCTGGAACGTGAATTTTTGGTCTTAACTATGTTAGAAAGCTATTCACGGTAATCCGGAAGGCTTCCGCGTTCCAAACTACCCTTCCAACCCGGCGATTAGGGCCTATTAAGGGCGTTATTATGAGCATCCGCTCGGCGCGGAGTGTTCGTTAACGGTTCTGCCGGTCATGATGTTAAAAAAGAATAACACCCAGGAGCGCCATAAAAACATCTATGTAACATTCGCCCGGAAGTACATATCGACGGAAAATAAAGCTAGGTTCTAGGACGACTGGCAAACGTCTAAACAGAGCTCTACATGCTTTTCAACGTCACTACCAAAGCCAGTTCTTTTGGTGGTATTTCTAACATAGGGTCGACAAAAACGTTACTGTTCTCCGGCTAGGACCAGAACGCTCAAATTAATTTAATTACATACAAAATAGTGAGCTCATGGCTGGGTCTCAGTATCCCCAGACCACGAGATCACTCCTTAAAACAGGGCTACTACTATTTATTATATTACTATTGTTTTTGTTCAGTAGATAAAAATCATCATCTCCATCGAAGATGGATCAACCCTTTCCCCCAACTCCTAGCTTCTCATCTTGGTAAAATGAATTCAGATATTAAATAAATTCAATTCAAGACATAACCAGGAAGCTAAAAGTTCACATAAAACAGTTTCAGTTCAAATCCCGAGACCCCTCCGGATTCCTGAATCCGGGGAAACAACGCCCTTATCTTTCTTCCGGAAGGCTGTTTTTCTACCCTTCACCGTTGTTGTGAACGGCCTTGCAACGATTGTAGCGACACAATCGTTGCAACTCGGAGCGGTCTCTGCTAACTCTGCTTTATCTTTGATTCTGATCTTCGATTTTTTCGTAGTTATCTTCGTTGCAACTACTGTTGTTTCTCAGAAGTGCGACATCTCAGTTCGAATTTTTAAGATTTCAAAATACCAGATTATCTTGACCTTCACCGTTTGACTAATCGTCCCAATAACGTCACTAATCTCTCAAAACTGTCAATTCGGAAGGTTAGCTGCTAACTATTCGAAAGCGCCGAATCAGTATTTTTGTCCATTCTGGTCGAATGTCACAACCAGAGAGAAAACACAACAACAAAAGATGCGATAGAAATAACGACGAGAAATAAAAAGACAGACAACAGAGAATAAACAGAGACTGATCAGAGTTGTAACGATTGTGTCGCTACAATCATTACAGAGCCATTCACGCAAACGGTGAAGGGTGTTGGGACAGTGTGTCCAGCCTTCCGGAAAGGAAAAAGGGACGTTTTTTGCCCTGATTCAAGATTCCGGAGGGGTTTTGAGACTGAACTCAAACTATTCTATACGAACTTTTAGCTTCCTAGTCATGTCCTGAATTGAATTTGATTAACATCTAGATTCATTTTCTGATGATGAGAAGCTAGGAAATGAGGGAAAGGATTGATCCATCTTCGTTGGAAATGATGATTTTTATCTACTGAATAAAAACAATCGTATTATAAAAAATAGTAGTAGCCCTGTTTTTAGGAGTGACCTCGTGGTCTGGGGATACTGAGACCCAGCCATGAGCTCTTTTCTTGCATGTAATTAAGTTAATATGAGCGTTCTGGTCGAAGCCGGAGAACAGTAACCATTTTGTCGACTCGATGTTAGGAACACCACCAAAAGAACTGGCTTTGGTAGTGACGGTGAAAAGCATGTAAAGCTTTGTTTAGACGCTGGCCAGTCGTTCATAGCTTAGCTTTATTTTCCGTCGATATGTCGATATGCCCGGGCGAATGTTACATAGATGTTTTTATCGCGCTGCTGGTGTTATTTTTTTCCGGCAGAACTGTTAACGAGCACTCCGCGCCGAGCGGAAGCTCATAATAACGCCCTTAAAAAGGCCCTAACCGCCGGGGCGGAAGGGTAGTTTTTGTGAAAACAAGACCCCTCCGGATTGGGACCCCTCCGAATTAGGAAAAAGTTGGATCCCTCCGGATTGGGACCCCTCCGGTTTTGTAAAAACAGCTATTCGGAGACTTCCTTGATTTTCACCATATACCCCTCCGGATACGTTCTCCGATGCTATTATGCTGTTTGTATCAACTAGGAAGGGTATGTGGTCCTTCCCCTCACTACAAAAAGAGTCTAGACAAGTCAAGGATACCTAAACTAAGTGATAGCTCCAGGAAATTTATACCGGAGAAACAGAGAAAAGCAATGAACGACCCTTTTGTGGAAAGGATCACACGAACCCGGACCGACAAAGTGAGACAGTTTCAGGCAGAATGGTTAAGACCAGGATTCAAAAGTCCTCAGAAGAGCCAAAAGCAATGCTAGAAGTGGAGGTACATCTGGACCAAGCCAGGGATGACAACCACGAAGTACATGGACCGGAGGGGAGGGGAAACAGAAGGCTGGCGAGTGAATCTACTCCGGTAGAGCAAGGCCAAGATTTTGCCAATTCCACCGGGACATTGGACCGAGAAGAGATGTCGGAACTGTCCGACATCTCTACTGAAATTGTGGCAGCTAGAAGATCACCATGATGGCAGGCGTGACGGAGAAACAGGCAACGTCCTCATCGTTTTCAGAAAGAGTGAAGAACACTTTAGGAAATATCTTTCTTTTCACCATGGGAGTGGGTACAGGAGATGAAGGTGAATCCCAGGAGGAAGAGGTGGACGATGAAGAGCAAGCTGACTTTGGATCTCAAGTCAGCCTCAATAGTTCGACTCAGGAGAATGAAGCATACGCCGACACAGGGACTGGCACCATGGACCAATTTGGTGTAGTGAGGACAATAAGCAAAACCACAAACACATCAGGCCAGTCAGGAGACTTTGTGAGTATGACGAGTTCGGAAATGCGGACTGGGGAGAATAGAAACACAGGGCTAAGCAACCCACCGGTGGATCCAGAGGTGGATAATGATAAGAAGTTGAGGCAGAGAATCAGAGCCCGAATCACGACCAGCACCAAGCTACCTGGGTTCAACAGAGAGACACCGCCACTTGTGACGCCACTAGTGGATAACGGAAAATCAATTGAAGAAGCTTTGACCAACATAGTGGGCAGCATAGGAGAACAGAATGGACAGATTTTCATAAGAATTAGTGAACTAGAAAGAGCAGTCCACGTCGAAAGAGAAAGTCTGCGGGAAGAAATAAACCGCAAAAGACATGAAGTTGGTAGAAGCGAAAAACGCTTGAAGAACACTTGGCGAAGAACTTGTCGCGAATGACAAGAGAAGCGGAGCAAAGAGAGTTACGGTTAAGGCATGGAGAAGTTGGGAATTCAACAAGAGCAGACTCTTGATACTCTTGACACTAAGATAGATGCGATGATGGAGAGGCGAACTCAGGCCATCATGGATAAGTTGGACGGGCTACTAGGCAGCAGGAGTGGATCAAAAGATTGGGAACCGAACTCGGGAGGACCCGGCAGGGAGCCGAGGATGAACTTCAATGAGCAACAGAACAGGAGAAGGGCATATGGACCCACTAGAGGAAGGGGCAGTTAATCAGGCTATGCCACAGGGGATAATAGAACATGGGGCCCAAACATCAGAGGAAGTTCATTTAGCCACAGACAGACCTCAAACGAACGACCGACGCAAGGCACACATGCGACTGGGAGAGGTGATTCCAGGAACAGGAGTCATGCGATCCCAGGGAGGAGCCATGCGAGCCAAGGAAGAAACATTCCCAGCGATTTGGACAGAAGGGAAGTTCCAAGTACAGAACCCTTATCAGGGCGCAGTGATACCCAAGCGGGGCATTCAAGAGATGCTACATCAATCGCCACAGCCTTTGAACATCTGAACAGGTCTTTGGAGACACTCCTTACGAGGTTATCTAGAACCAATGAACGTAGAGAAAAGTCCAGAAGAGTCTTTAAGAAACCAAGATGCTATAAAGACAAATCTGATGATTGTATCGATACCTGGAAAGAGGTGATGAAACTGCATTTTGAGGAAGAACACTTGTCAGAAAGTCAAGAAGGCAGTGCGCTTACCAATAACTTGGAAGGGAGAGCCCTAAACTGCGTGATGGTCAAAAAGCAATACCAACGGGACACTGCTGAGAAAATCTTTGAAATCTTGTTAAATCATTTTGGCTCAGGGGTTCAGGGACACCAAGCAATGCGCTTCGAGAAACGGAGGCAACGTGAAGATGAGACGATAGACAAGTTTCTAGACGATTTGGAGATGCTGCGAAGGCGTAGCCAACCAGATGAGTCAAACAAAAATATGAACTTGGCAGTAGCCTCAAAATTCATCGATGGTGTGAGAAATGATGAACTTCGAACAATGTTAGTGAAAAGCTTCGTCAGGGTACGCAGTTCATAATCGTGGATAGCAAGACGCGGTTCACCGGTGACTGCGGCGGACGACTTCAAGATCGGTTATAGGGCAGCCGCGAGGGATGCTCTAAACAGAGTCCAGCAGGAATTGGTAACAAAAAAGATCGAACAAAACTGAAGCTCGAATTGAAAAAAGAGAAAATACAGGAAAAACGGAACGCCTTCGAGGCATCAGATGTCGAAGAAACGAAAACACCAAGTAGTTTGAGCATGAAACTAAATGTGATCTCCGGGTAGAGGTTCGGTTTGGTGCCACAGGGAAGCAAAATACCATCGAAAATCTCGGTAGCGGGACGCCAGGTAATCAGAAATCTGAGTGAACCATCAGAATTCACTTTGATGCATTTGGACACATATGCCGATTATCTGAGACAGGTGGAACTACGCACTGAGTCAAGAGCTGTGCGAGCGTTACTAACTACGGGTGGCCCTCGAATAAAGAAACTTCACGGGCGTTACGTGGAAGTCTATGGAGCGTATCAAGTGATGCTGAACGTGGATGGAATCAGTATCTACAGTAGGACATATTTGACAACAGACAGTGACAAAATAGAGCAGAACCTAAAGTCCGTAGGATAGGCCATGACGCCATGATGGAACAAGACGTGGTTCACATTGGATACGAAGCAGATGTGACTGCACATCTGCTCGACACCAACGGAAAGAAAATCGGAGTCACAGGGCTTCTGGACACAGGAGCGGTAGTGAGTGTGATGCCGACAAAAACTTGGGAAAGGATGGGCTTCACGAGGAAAGGTCTAATTCCGACGAATATCCGACTGTTCGCAGCCAATCGAGCAGCGATTTACGTAGCCGAAAGAACACCAATAGCGGTCCTCTACAAGAGAGGACGGGATCTTTGGATGCGCTTCCTGGTAGTAGAGAATATGGATGACTCCGACCAATTCATCTTGGGCAGAGATTTTGTCAGGAATTTCGACGTGATGATTGAATTCAACAACGGTCTAATAGGGATTAGAAACCCGGACCGGAAGTACGTTAAGAAACCAATTTATAGAATAATAACAGATGGAAACAAGGTACCAATCTTTTTAGATAGAACGGTAAAACTACAGCCGGGACAGGCTGTGGTAGCAATTTTTAGAATGAGGAAATTGAGTTCGTTAAGTGATAGTAAACAGGTTTGTTTGGTACCGAATTCAAAGAGTCAAAGTTCAGTGATTTCATGCCGGAGCTTCTCGGTAACTCGAAACGGACTGTGTGTCAGTGTGTTATTGAGCACACTGTACACCACGGTTTCAATCCAGCGTGGGAGGAAACTTGGTTACGCTTTGCCGATGAGGACCGACTATGAAGAGACACAAAACTTGAAGAATATTAGTGTGAAAGACTGTCCTTATCATGCCATTGAAAATAAATTTTTGAAAAGAATTAACGAATTAAAATCTATTCATAAACAGTTTTCAATGAAATCCGAAACGGACGACGGTTTGTCGAGCTGCTCGATTTTCCGGAACGCGCTTCGTCAAATGAACTTTTTGCCAGAAATAGAACACTTAAAGGGAAATTAGGCGAGGGAGATTTTGAATCATTGCGGGCGGTTTTAAATCGGAACGCGGATGTATTTTCAAGGCATAAGGCGGATATCGGTTGCTGTAACTTCGTCGAACACGAAATCGAACTTGAGGAAGGCGTCGTTCTCCATAGGGAAGGCGCAAGACGCATGACGCCACATAAATTGGAAGCATGCCGAGCGGAAATAGAAATGTTGTTCGAATACGACATGGTAGAACCCTCGAAATCACCATGGGCTTGCGGGGTAGTAAGGGCGAAAAAGAGAGGGGGCAGCTTAGGTTTTGTTGCGACTTGCGCTACTTGAACGCGGTGACAAAAAAGGATGCGTACCCGATACCGCGGACAGACGAGAGCCTCTCTAAACTTGGTGATGCCAAGTTCTTCATCCTACTGGATTTGTGTTCTGCCTTCTGGGAGGTCCCTCTGCGGAAGAAAGACAGAGAAAAGACCGGATTCGCATGTGAATTGGGGCTGTACCAGTGGAAGAGGATGCTCTTCGGCTTGTGCAACGCCACGGCCACTTTTCAAAGATTGAAGGCTCAGGCTTTGACCAAAGTGACAAAGAAGTATAGGAATCTTGTGATGTGTTACGTGGATGACGTGGTCATAGCAACACCAACCCTAGAAGACCACATCGACCGGCTCGATGAGATCTTTGGTTGCATGAAAAGAGCAGGCTTGAAATGCAAACCATCGAAATGTGAAATCCTCAGGGATTCAATCAAGTATCTAGGAAGGATGGTGGACAGGCATGGCGTGAGGCCAGACCCGGAAGCAAAAGAGGCCGTGCTGACATGGAAGGCTCCCAGAACGGACACACAGCTCATGAGCTACCTAGGGTTTGCCAATTATTACCGTGAGTTCATAAAAGGATATGCGGACAAGGTGTATCCCATACAGAAGCTGATGCGCAACAAAGGAAAGATGTTCGAATGGAACGAGGAAGCTCAAACTGCCTTCGAGAACATAAAGCGGGAACTGTGGGAAGCGCCGGTGTTAGGCAT
Organism: Symsagittifera roscoffensis; assembly: GCF_963678635.1. Classification (NCBI taxonomy): domain Eukaryota; kingdom Metazoa; phylum Xenacoelomorpha; order Acoela; family Convolutidae; genus Symsagittifera; species Symsagittifera roscoffensis. The sequence goes on along the minus strand of NC_087063.1, from coordinate 11,069,895 downwards.
GCCTACAGAAAAGGGCCATGTATGTTCTTGACACAGACGCATCAGTTGTAGCCATCTCAGGAATACTGCATCAGGAGCAGGAATGGAATGGAAGAACGAACGGTTCTCAGTCCCATTGCATATGGCAGCAAGGTGTTGAGTGACATCGAGATGAAGTATGGTGCACCGAAAGCAGAAATGTTAGCAGTAGTCACATTCGTGGAAAAGTACCGCGCATACTTGGGGAGCGCTCCCTTTAAATTACGCGTGGACAACAGAGCGTTATCCTGGGTGAATACATACTCGATGGATCAGAGTTATATTGGTAGATGGATAGTAAGATTAGATGATAATCGAGCACAGGATGCGTGACAAAGACAGAATGTTGACAGCCTTAGCAAGAAAACCGAGTTCTATGAAAGATTGGAACAGAAGCAAGCCAATCAGGCAGAAATCAAGGAAGAATTCTCGTTTCTGGACAAAGAAACTTATGAAGCGCTTCCATTGACGAGATGGTTGGACAAGTATAGACATCCCATTCCAGAACATCCTGAGTTACCTGTAGAGAAAGCAGCCGAGATAAAGATTATATCCAAGAATGACCCGGTGCCCTTGCATCTGTTGCTGCGCTCAAACCTGGTTCAGCAGGAACTCTCTCGCATGAACATAAACAGCTTCTCATTATTGGATAAAACGGTGCAGGGCACACCGCAAGTGATGCGGATGCTGGGTGGATTGTTAGAGAGAGAAGTGACCAGAGATGACCCCGAGTGGCTGGCAGTTATGGCATCACTGACAATCAGTGAGAAGGTGAAGATCATGCGGTCAATACGACAAGACAAAGAAAACCAGAGGGACTGTAGGACAATAGTTCAGCAACTAGTATCCCCAATAACCCACGAGGTTTTAACCAGTACTTCATACAAACGGAAAGAACAGGGGAACGACTCACAAAAAAAAACTGTTACCTTTGAATGTATGTATGTATGTATGTATGTATGTATGTATGTATGTATGTATGTATGTATGTATGTATGTATGTATGTATGTATGTATGTATGTATGTATGTATGTATGTATGTATGTATGTATGTATGTATGTATGTATGTATGTATGTATGTATGTATGTATGTATGTATGTATGTATGTATGTATGTATGTATGTATGTATGTATGTATGTATGTATGTATGTATGTATGTATGTATGTATGTATGTATGTATGTATGTATGTATGTATGTATGTATGTATGTATGTATGTATGTATGTATGTATGTATGTATGTATGTATGTATGTATGTATGTATGTATGTATGTATGTATGTATGTATGTATGTATGTATGTATGTATGTATGTATGTATGTATGTATGTATGTATGTATGTATGTATGTATGTATGTATGTATGTATGTATGTATGTATGTATGTATGTATGTATGTATGTATGTATGTATGTATGTATGTATGTATGTATGTATGTATGTATGTATGTATGTATGTATGTATGTATGTATGTATGTATGTATGTATGTAT
>NC_087063.1:10991441-11068180 GCF_963678635.1 Symsagittifera roscoffensis | reverse complement strand
GATCGCACGCAAGGCACCAGAGTGGACTTTGTGGAACCACAAAGGAACAAACGGCAATCGACACCGTTGACTTTAAACCCGGATGCGGTAAGCATAGCACCAACGGTTGCTAAAACAATCATGAAAAATGGGACATCAAACACAACGAGTGGTCCGGGGGACTCAACAGCTAGCAGCAACGCAGGTCCGGATGCCATGACGTGGGCAAGCACTTGGGAGATGATGAACAGGACTCTAGAGGCCTTCGCCACGAGGAACACTAACTCAAGCGATAGGAGAGACGGAAAATCAAGAAAAACTTTCAAGAATTCAAAGACGACTCCGATGGATGCATTGACACGTGGGTGGAAGTGATGAGATTGCATCTAGAGCAAGATAACTTAAATGATGAAAGGCAAGCATGCACAGCCGTACTCAGCAACCTGGAAGGCACGGCATTGAAATGCGTGGTTGCAAAGAAAGAAGAAGAACGCGACACCGCGGACAAAATCTTCGAAATATTGCTGAATCGATTCGGATCAGGCATGAAGGGTCACCAAGCGATGATGCGATTTGAAAAGAGAAGGCAGAGGGACGACGAGTCAATTGATCGGTTCCTAGATGACCTCGAGAGCTTGAGAAGAAGGAGTGACCCGGAGGAGTCGACAAACAGAAGAAACTTTAGCATTGCCTCGAAGTTCATTGATGGGGTAAAAAGTGATGACTTAAGAACAATGTTAGCAACATACTACACATTGTCGAAAGACAGCGCACCGACCCCAGAAGAAATGAGACAGAACTCAAGGGAATACATGCTGATGAAACCCAAAAAATACTCATATTCAGAAAACAGGAACACGCAAGGGGAAGTCAACCCCAGAGGTCGTCATGGTACAAGCCTAGAGATGACATGGACAAGCGCAGATCATGCGCGAACTGCGGGTCGGCGGATCTCCACGTGGCTGACTGCACAACATACAAACAAGGCATGAAGAGTCTAGGATACGCACCGGATGAGGAGGATATGAGCCAGATGGAGGAACACGAGTACTATAGTGGCTTAATCATCAAGATAGGCGCAAGATGCTTCTTCTGTAACCAGGAGGGGCACTTCAGAATGGATTGTCCCTTGTTCTGGGAAGCGGTCAAGGACCAGAGTCACCCCAAACATAAGTTGGCATTAGCGGCAGTGCAGAATCAGCGGAATAGACAAAACGAGTTTGAATCTAGGAACTTAGGAGCACCAAGCACGGAATTGCCGACGAAAACAGTGAAAGCTGTAACACATGTTAATGGTGCGATAGAATCCGCGGCCGGGAACTCTCTAGAGATAAACTATGAGAAAGCGGCGACGGAAGCAATTGCCAAAGTGAAACAGGATCTGGCTGCGAAAGAAATAGAGCAACGACTAAAGCTGGAGATCGAAAGACAGAATTTCAACGAAGCATTAACCGGATCAAACCCAACACCAGAGGCTGTACCAGGCTCAACAAAGACCGGGAATTGTAACACTGTAAAAACGGTGACGGGAAAGCCATTCGGCATATCGAAAATCGGGGCTAGAATAATGTCGATAATCACAGTGGGCGGCCACGAGGTAACCAGAAACTTGAGCGAACCGAGCGACCAGACAATAATGCACATTGACGTGTACGCAGATTACTTGAGTTGTATAAGCCCACAAACGACTTCTAGAGCATTGAGAGCACTACTCACGAGAGGGGGCAGCAAGTCGGTACCTGTTGACAACAGGTATACTGAAGCTTATGGTCCACACGAGGTGATGCTAAATATAGATGGAATAAACATCTATACCAAAACAATGATAACATGTGACGAAGACCTAATTGGGCAAATCTACGTAGGGAAAGAAGAGTTGAAAGTGAGATCGATTGGACACTGCGCTATGCTTGAAGAAGATGCGATGCACATCGGGACAGAGGCAGATGTGACAGGGCACGTGCTAGACATAAGTGGCAAAAAGACTCAACTACGTGGGTTACTTGATACGGGAGCAGTCTTGAGCGTCATACCAATCGAAACTTGGGAGCGGATGGGCTTTGACAAAGGTGATTTGATAGACTCGAGAATACGGCTGTCAGCAGCAAACAAAGGGGCCCTTCGGGTGCTGGGCAGGACGCCTATAATAGCCCTCAACTTGGGGGAACGTAACCTGTGGATGAGCTTTATCGTGGTAAAAAAATCTAGATGAATCTGAGCAATTCATTTTGGGCAGAGACTTCATCAGGAATTTCGACGTAACGATTGATCTAAATAACGCAATGTTCAGGATACGGAACCCGGATAGGAGGTACGCAATCAAACCGGTAAATTTAATAATGGCAAATGAAAACAAAGCACCGGTATTCTTGAGTCGGAGGGTGAGGCTAAAAGCGAATGAAGCGGCAATCGTAGGCTTGAGGATGAAAAATTACAATGAACTAAGTGACAACAAGCAAGTGTGTGTAGTTCCGAATCCTAATAGTCAAAGTGCTGCTGTTTTAGGAAGATCCTTCTCGATAACGAAGAGCGGCCTCTGCGTCAGTGTCTTGTTGAATACTCTTGATATACCGATCACGATACAGAGAGGGAGGAAACTGGGATATGCTTTACCGGTTAAAACTCGATATGAAACGATCGAGAACTCAAAACAAAATGAAGTTGTTGATTGTCCCAATCATAGGGACAAAATTTGTATCTTGAGACGATTGCAGAAAATAAAAGATTCTTCAGGTCTTATTAAATCACTTAAGTCAGAAACGGATGATGGGCTGTCGAGCTGTTCGAACTTTCCAGAGCGACCCACACTAGATGAAATGCAAAATGAAAAACCGGTTCTGCCGGAGATTGAACATTTGAGGGGCAAACTGAAAGATGAACAGCTCGAAGCCATCAAGGACGTACTAGAGCGGAACGAGGAAGTTTTTTCGAGGCATAAGGCGGATATCGGGTGTTGTAACTTCGTTGAGCATGAAATAGAACTTGAGAAAAACGCGGTACCACACAGGGAGGGGGCGAGGCGCATGACCCCACACAAATCTGACGCGTGTAGAAAAGAAATCGAGACGTTACTAGAGTATGACATGATAGAACCATCCAAGTCACCGTGGGCGTGTGGAGTAGTGATGGCCAAAAAGAAAGGCGACCAGTTGAGGTTTTGTTGTGATTTTCGATACCTGAACTCCGTCACGGTGAAGGATGCCTATCCCATACCTAGGATTGATGAGAGTCTCTCGAAGTTAGGTGATGCAAAATTTTTTACGACTCTTGATTTAGGCTCGGCCTTTTGGCAAGTACCACTAAGGAAGCAGGACAGGGACAAGACAGGGTTTGCCTGCGAGTTGGGTCTGTTTCAATGGAAACGGATGCCGTTTGGACTTTGCAATGCCACAGCCACGTTTCAGCGGTTGATGGCACACGCGCTGATAGGCGTGACGAAGAAGTATGGCAACCTGGTAATGTGCTACGTGGATGACGTGGTAATAGCGACGCCAACACTGGAAGACCACATTGAGAGACTTGACGAAGTGTTTGCATGCATGAAGAGGTCGGGGCTAAAGTGTAAACCATCAAAGTGCGAGATACTCAAGGACTCAATAAAATACTTGGGCAGGATGGTAGACAAGCACGGCATCAGACCTGATACGGACGCCGTGGAAGCAGTCCTGACCTGGAAATCACCGAAGACAGAGCACCAGTTGATGAGCTTCCTGGGTTTCGCTAACTATTATAGAGAGTTCATCAAAGGCTATGCAGACAAGGTATACCCGATGCAACAATTAATGAGACACAAGGGCAAGAAGTTCACATGGAACAACGCAGCAGAAGAATCATTCCAGAGAATAAAGAAAGAGTTGTGCGAGGCACCGGTGTTGGGGATGCCAATGGAAAAAAGGATGTACGTGTTGGATACGGACGCGTCGGTAGTCGCGATTTCTGGTATTCTCCATCAAGAACAAGACTGGAACGGGAAGACAGAATTAAGACCAATAGCATACGGGAGCAAAGACTTGAGTGACACAGAAATGAAGTACGGGGCGCCGAAAGCAGAGATGTTCGCGGTAGTTACTTTTGTCGAGAAATACAGAGCATACTTAGGCAGTGAACCGTTTAAGCTGCGGGTCGACAACAGGGCACTCAGCTGGCTGAAGACGTACTCGATGGACCAAAGTTATATTGGGAGGTGGATAGTTCGCCTGGATGGATACAACATGATAATTGAGCATAGAACACGAGATAAACATCAGAATGCCGATAGCTTGAGTAAGAAGACGGAGTTCTATGAGAGACAAGAGCATCATGAAGCGTGCAGAAGCGTGCAGAAGAGTCATTCCAGAGAATAAAGAAAGAGCTATGTGAGGCACCAGTACTGGGTATGCCGACTGAGAAAGGGATGTACGTGCTGGACACGGATGCGTCGGTAGTCGCGATTTCTGGGATTCTCCACCAAGAACAAGAATGGAATGGGAAGACAGTCTTGAGACCAATAGCGTACGGGAGCAAAGTCCTGAGTGACACGGAAATGAAGTACGGAGCACCAAAAGCAGAGATGTTCGCGGTGGTTACCTTTGTCGAGAAATACAGGGCATACCTGGGCAGTGAGCCATTCATGTTGCGAGTCGACAATCGAGCACTGAGCTGGCTGAAAACGTACTCAATGGACCAAAGTTACATTGGGAGGTGGATAGTTCGCCTGGATGGATACAACATGATAATTGAGCATAGAACACGAGATAAACATCAGAATGCCGATAGCTTGAGTAAGAAGACGGAGTTCTATGAGAGACAAGAGCAAAGAGAGGCAGACAGACCTGAAATCAAAGATGGCTTCTCCTTCATGGACAAGGAAACGTACGACAGTCTTCCACTCACGAGATGGCTGGACAAATCAGGCAAACCGATAGAAGATCATCCTGAATTACCTAAAGAACCTCCAGAGAAGACCATCTTGAAGAAGAGCAAAAGGATTCCAATAGTAATCATACTAAAGTCGAAGATCGTGAGGGAGACGCTCAAGGCAAAAGGCTATGATCTTAACCAGGTAGAAGCAGGAACTGCACAGATAGATGATGACTTAATGAGGTTGCTCGAGAAACTATCAGATGAGAAGCCCGTGATCCAAGAGAAGGGTCAAGAGGAACCGGAAGTCACTATACTTCGGAGAAAAGAAACAGTGAACAATACCGACTCCTCAAGAGGAAGCGTCACTGACAGCAAAGATGTCGTGCGGTCACTAGTTGACAAAATCCCCGAAAACATTCTGGAGCAGACCAAGGTTAGGAAAAAGAAAGTGACGTTCAAAGAAGATACTGAACACCTGGGACTAGGTCAAGAGTCCGGGGAGTGTTCCATGTTCACGGAAGAAGAAACCGGAGAGGGAAAATTGTCCGGGGAGCGTGAAGAATGGGATGAAGACTCGGATGAGAGCAGCGAAAACCAAGACAGTCTGTGCATGGTATTGGCGGAAGAGAAGACAAGGCACCACGACAGGGAGTTACAGACGGATCCATCTTCAGAAACGTACAATCTGGACGTACAGGAGATACGAGGTGGTGAAGAACTTGAGAAAATTGCGGTTTCAAGGAAGCCATTCAGGGAATTATCATGCAACTCAAACGTCAGAACGAATCTGGTGCCAGAAGATGATATAAAAATCGTGAAAAGGATGATATGCGTGAAGCTGAGTGATGACATCCACAACCCTGGTGAGATGAATGGACAGATCATGGCGCTAAAGGAGCATGTCAAGGCAAGATATAGGCTATCAGACCTAATAAGAGCCCAAAAGAATGACAAAATGACAAGTAACCTCTCCAAATGGATCCAGTCGGGGGTCAAGGAGAAGGGGGAACTCGAGAAAGACAGCTACAAGATCTTGAGCCAGTTCTACAAAGAGAAGAAAGACTTACTCTACCACACAGCTGATGGGGTGGTAGCATGCAAGAGGAAAGATGAGGAGAAGATATTACACAAACACAACCTCATCATACTGCCACAATTGTATCAAACGGAGGTGCTTTTCAGATCGCACGACCAGATGGGGCACCAGGGGATAGATAAAGTACAACAAAGGATACTTCACAGGTTTGATTGGCCAGGAATGAGAAAAGCTTGCGAGAGATGGGTGAATGCCTGCTTGGCATGCCTCCAGGTAAAAGACCCAAGGAAGATGAAATTTCCCCTCAAGTCCGTCGAGAGCTCAGAGTTCAACGAAGTGGTGCAGATAGACCATCAAAAAATCTGCATGACGGAGTCGGGATATAACCAGATACTGGTTATAATAGATCACTTCACAAAGTTGGCGGAAGCGGTTCCGTGCCAGACAGCCTCGGCCGAGGAGACATGTGATCATCTGATAACGCATTGGATATCGCGGTATGGTTGTCCAATGACTTTCCAGTCGGACAACGGCAAAGCTTTTGTGGGGGACTTGACAAAAGAATTGATGAGGAGATCGCACATTGCTCAAGCACACTCGACAACCTACCATCCACAGACCAACGGGTTGGTAGAGAGACAGAACAGGACACTGGTCAACATGTTAAGGGTGTACTGCTCAAGATACATGACGGATTGGGATAAATACCTGCCACAGGTAGTAGGGGCCTACAACAGTACACAGCACTCAACGACGGGCATCAGTCCCTTCATGATGTTGACGGGTAGGGAGAGAGCAATGCCTCTGACATTCTTTTACCCGGAATACGAAGGGAAAAGGACGTCGCCTCAGGCATACGTGAAAGAAGCGATCAAAAGACAACAGGAGTTAAACGAGCTATGCAGGAGGAACACGGCGCAAGCGCAAATGAGGCAACGCAGAAAATATGACGAAAAAATATTACAAGCGAAGCCATATGAAGTGGGCCAATACGTGTGGGTCTCTCAAAATGTCATACCGCCCAAGGGAACAAAGAAACTACTCAAGAAGTGGAGGGGACCATTCATGATAACGGAAGTTCATCAACAAGGACGGTTCTATCGCTTGAGTACTGGGCGAGCGGCACATTATGAAAATCTGAAGCCTCACGTCCCGTCCCCGGAGGATTGGTGCATACCGAAGGACATGGAGGGTCTTGAGTACCTGGTGGTAGAGCCAGCGTGTGAAGTGAATGAAAAAGGCACCAGAGAAAAAAATGATGGTAATGAGAACTTGAGTTTGGACGACAATGAAAAGATAGGAGTGGAGTCTGAAGCAGGATCATTTGTAGAAGAAGACTGGAACGACCCGGAGCAAGATGAGGTGCCGAAGTGGATGGAGCCAGATCGACCAATACCACCGGGAACCAGGACTGGCAATCGTAAACGCACCGGCATGAGGTACAACAGGTACGGGGATGACTTCTTGATCGATAAGATACAGCCAGACAAATTGGGCGAGGAACTACTGAGTGCAGGCGAACTGGAAGCCGATGAGGAATGGCAGGTCATTGACGATGGTGGACACTATCCGCAGGAAGACTACTCGACGCCGGAACTGGAGACGGATCTCAAACAGAGTGAGATAGAGAGGAGGGAGAATACGAACTTGAGGATACTAGAGTGGATGCGCGATGTCAAAGACGAGAGCCGCGAAGGACAAAGCATTCAACAAGTCTATGTATCAGCGGCAAATTACATGAATACAGAGGACCCTCTTTTCGGATGGACGGCAACAGACAGGCCACTGGACATTTCTCAGGACAATTCAGACCCGACAACATCGACGGGGACGTCGATAAATATTTTTGTCCGGGGAGTGGGGGTACTTACCCACACCGAAAATTTGATGATAAAGAAGCTCAAGGAAGTGAGAGAAACAAGCGAATTGGAACTGGAAGAAGAAGAGCCAGAGCCTACCATAGGTCGGAATTTCAAAACGAAATTTGAAATATCCATCGAGTACTCGGAAAACATCATGATAACGGATAGCGACTTCATCCTGTCAAACAGGACTAGCGCGATCTGCATCACGGCGGACATGAGTTTCAAATCAAGATTGAAAGCTGACTTCAAAAGAGAGTACCAGAACGTGGAGTTTCTGTTCAGACAGAGGCCAGGACTGGGAGGGATGGCAGCGCTTCCACCATCAGTAGCACAAGTCCCGGGCAAATATTTGTGCTTCCTAGTGACGAGGGTCAATGACAGGAACACAATCAATCCCGAACACGTGATGTTGGCACTAACAAGACTACGAGACTTCATGATTGAAAGAGGAATAATGGAGGTCTCGATGCCGGTGTATGACCCAAACAGGGGCAAACTGAGCTCAAGGGAATTGTACGCTATCCTACACGTAGTCTTTGCGGAAACTGAGATAATGGTGTATCTGCACAATAAATACTACTTGAGCATCGCCTGAGTTGGGGACGCGTGAGGGAGGAGTCTTGAGTTAGGTACTGGGGTGCGGCACAGGTAAAGGGATCTTAAGACGTGATTGGCATGACAATTGAATTTTAAAAAGAACTAACGGTGCTAAAACATAAAATGAATCTGCATGCTTTTAAGGAAAATTCCAATTGAATAGTTTTAAGTGAAATGAGAATGATAAGATTTTAACCATACTGGTAAAAGGGGGGTTTCTAGGTTAGGAGCATGACATGTTAAGTCTTAATGTGGTTACTGTTTTCAGATCAAGTTTGAAAAACAAAGTTGAAAATCCAACTATACTCAAGCGAGAGACAGAAAGAGAAATTTTGATTGAACTCGCGATAATCGACACCTACAGCAAGTATTTGCAAGGGAACATTTCTAGAGAATTCTTGAGTTGGGTAATACTTGAGTCGGTAAGGTAATTCTTGAGCTGGTTAATACATACTTGAATCGGTAAGGTAATTCTTGAGCTGGTTAATACATACTTGAATACATCCCGAAGTCACAAGAATGGCAGACAGATTCTGGAAATCCATGCCCGCGGCCCTGAAGAAGCCTACTCTTGATGAGCTGTACAGACGCCTGAGGGACCTGGATTATACCCAAATAGACGAGATAATGGCGGTAATGCTGAATGCCATCCTCCAGTTGGAAGACCAGGGTGAATGCAGGGAGTCTGCGACGGAGGCTGTCTTGATGGTCGGCTACACCACCGAGGGAATATCAAACCAAGAACAGACCAGATGGTTGTCTTGGAATGTGGATGGAGGAGTAAGGGGTTTTGACTTGGCAAGGAATCCTGGCCTGAGTAACAATACCGAATATGGCGCAGAGGAATTCCCACTACCAACTAGGCCAACAGCAAGATCTACAGGCCAGAGCTCGAGTAAGGTGCTATCGATGACGCGAGCACAACAGACGACCGAGGCATATCCTGATCTTGGTGTTCTAAAGAAAGATCTCGAGAAGACGCAGAAGGAAAGGAATAAGGCGAACCTCGATCGGGATCAGGCAAAGCTGGATCGGGAGAACGTTCAGCTGGAAAGGGACCAGGCGGTCAACGAGCGAGATCAGACTCTGAGGTTGCTTGAGATGCTAAAGGCTGAACACCAGCAGGAGCTAAGGGTGCGGGAGAATGCCGCGAATTATGAACAACTGAAGTCGGAGTTGGAGAGAATAGAACAACGACAACGCGAACTTGACGCACAGAAGGGAGCCAGGCCAAAGGAGCGAGTGGTTACCAGCTCGAGGCCAGAGTCACGCATGGAAGTGGATGAAGCCCCCAGGGCAAGAGGACGGTTCAACCTTGACCGCGAGGCCCGAGAACACATGAGTGAGGGATTGGAAGTCTGGATACCTAATGAAGCAACGTCCTCCTTGCGTAGCCTAGAGACGCAACCCATACGCCCACTGATGGATGTGGTACTGCCGGGATATACCCCAACCTCGACCTCGAGTGACAGTCAGGTGAGCGGCGGCTCATCGCGTCTGAAGGAGCTGGGCGAGAAATTGCGGCAGAGAAGTCGTGAAAGTTCGGCAAGACCGGAGCTTCCCCCAACTTGGAGGGAACAACCGGTCAGGAGCGTCGTGATCTCGAGTTATAAGAAAAACACAGAGAAGAGGTACCACAGGCACAATCGGCTGAATTGGAATGCGGAACAGAAAGCCAGGAGGGACTGCTTTCATGATGCAGCCTGGGTGGAATATCTTGCGCCACCCCGTGTGCCAGAAGGTGCGGTCCACCTAATCATAGGGGACATCCTGGTGCGGGTGTTGACCCGGATCCAGTCGCACTGGCAGACAGGAATCTTGAGTTTCGCTGGAGCTGCCACGACACAGATGTTGGCAACGCTTGAGATGCTAGGGATGACTAAAGTGTACACGGTGACCCTGATGATCGGGACTAACGATGTATCAAGGGGAGAAGCGAGGAAAATAACGAGGCTGCACGACAAGATGAGCTGCCTTCTTGAGGAGCTGAGGATCCAGATGGACCCCATCCTGTTGACAGTATGTACTGTCCCTTACAACATGATGTTCGATCAGCACGCCTTGGAGATGAACGAGAAGGTGCGGAACCTAAACAGGGTGATCCGAGAAATCCACCGGAAGAGTGTGCTCCCCGTCGGACTGTTGGACGTGGCGGAGCGCATGGAGCAAGCGGGATTCCCTGAGGACACCTCCAATGATGGAATCCATTTCGATAGACCGAGGGGAGCAGAGTGGCTGAATGACGTCTTTCAAAGGACACATAAACACGCTAGAGGCGGATCTGCTAGAGACATCCCAATTCACATTAGGGCCACCTGCGAACCCACGATTCCTTGCCTCAAGCGCCTTGTCTGGTCGCTTGGGACCGAGGGTCGACACTAGAGACGGCTCGAGGAGCAACCAGGCCAGATTGCAGAGTGCCACGCCGATGGAGTCTGAGGAGGTGACGTCATCAACACCTCCAGGCTCGGCGATATCCTCAGTGGTAGTGGCAGAGAGCAAGCGGGAAAAGAGGCCTATGGAGACCGCCCGCTTGAGATATCCTGAGAAGGTGAAAGGACTGGACCTGGAGGGTTTGGAATGCAGGCGGGAATTGGCGGAGACTCTGGGTACTGAACGAGTGTCGCACGAAGACTTAAACAGACATCATTACGTGGACTGGTTGAAAGCTCATGAGGCGCACTTCTCGAGAACAAAACTGATGGAGACCGCGGACCTGACCGGAATTCCCACAAAAGCGATCATGGGACCCATCAACTACAGACCTCTCAAGCTGCTGGGGAGTCCTGGACTCATAGCAGAACCCCCCAAACACCGAACGAGCATCGCCAGCATCAGGTTGGCGACCCCGGCACAGTTGAAAGTGGTGGACAAGCTGCTGAATCCGGAGGGAATGGAATTGCCAGATGCCCCTTACGAAGGCTCGAAATTGGCGGAAGATCCCAGGTACGGGAAGCCCTCTGGGAGCACCCAGCTGGCCAAAACCTTGGCAGTTTACGATAGAGCAGATCCAGCTGCTGCGAGGGTAGTCATTGTGGCGGGATCAGACTTCGAAGGGACGTCTCCTAAGTTGTTCTGGCCGGAGACTCTGATATACTTTTTGCCAGGAGCTGAACTAAACCAGATGTTAACTCTAGTGGTGGCAATAAAGTCAGAGATGCCCTGTGAGCCTGAGCTGCTATTGATTGCAGGAATGAATGACCATCTGCACGCGACGGGACTTCTTGAGCAGCTGAAGGGCAATGAACCGACATCGAGGAAGATATGGGAAGCCATTCAGACGTTGTTTGCAGCAATGAATGAAGTGCAAGAGAAGGTTGTCTCGAGATTTGGATCCAAGACGAAGGTGGTGTTCACCACATCCCCTGGATACGCGAATATGCCACCCGCCCTACAATTCGTGTACGCGGTCTTGATCCTAATAGCAGAGGGAAACGAATGGCGGATTCTAATGGCAGCCCCCAATCGGGAATTGGAGCCATCGAACCTGAGGCTCCGCAAGTCAGAATTGGCAGCGGCATGGGCGGACATATCTCATGCACTGAGGGGCTTTTATGGATTAGCCGACATCCTGATCGTATTGGACGAGGTGCTCTTGCTAGAGATATCGAACTTTGCCAGACAACTTAAGTTCAGCCCAGTCATCGGGGACGATCACCCGGCGATAAGCCAATTGACGGACAGCTTGTGGTTTCGGAGCATGGAGGTGAAGATCACGAATTCCACCGGCAAGTCTAGAGGTCCGTGCAACGAGAGAAAAAATGTGGCCGACACGGAGAAGCAATTAGAGTCGATGAAATATCGCCTGACGCAAGAGAATGGCTGGTGGCCCTTTTTGACACCAAGGCTGGAGAACGCCACGAATAAGACGAGGGAGGAAGCACCACCCCTCGTGAAACAAGTCTGGAGTTTTCTGGAGAAACAACTGGAGTTGGCCGAAGGAAGAGAGATGACGGTGGCTAGATTTGTCTCGGCCGCCAATGAAGTGACGATTGGAGGGTTCTGGAGAGAGCACGCCGAGGGTGAGCTGAGGACTAGAAGGGATCATGAGATTCTTAAGTTCTTGAGTCCCTGCTGGGGGAAAGAATTCATGGCAGGAATGTACGGCACCACAGCGACTATCTTTGGAGCCTTCGTGCAGGAGATACTGGGCATGCCCATCAGCCTGCTCTTGGCTTTATATCTGGTCTACCCCAGATATTTGTTCAAAATGGGCCCAGCGTACATGTTTAGTCGAGGAGTAGAGACACTTCGGGTTGATGGGTATCTGGCACTAGTACTCTTGACCCATGGGGAATTGGTGTCGTTTCATCGATTGATGGAATATGGGGAGCCCCTGTCAATGGGGAAAGTCCACTCGAGTATCGAAACCTACTCCTACAAGTGTGCCGCGGGGCTGAAGACGTTGTTAGTGCAATACCTCATGATGCAGAATCGGCACATGACGGGTGAAGAGAAGAACCCAAAATCGAGAGAAGAATGGAAGAAGATGAATGGAGGGATGCCTCTGTTGACGGACCTGTGCCTGGCAATGAGGTCGGACCCGATGGGGATAATCCGGGGTCTAGAGGAGGTGGTAACCTGCATTTACGGTCCAGCAGTAACGTACGCATTCCCAGATCCCCTGGTAACAACGTATCGTTACTCTGTAACGCACTTGAGTCTTGTCAGCGTACTGGATGGGACGGCGCTCAATTGGTGTCAGCAGGAGCTGCTCAGGGCACAAATGAGCAATACGGTACTCTTTGGAAAAGTGAAAGATGCCGAGTTGATAGTGTGCAACTTCAGGGGACAGATGCAATGTAGAATGGGAGGCAAACGCGAGGGCCCCATCGAGACATATCCCAAGTTCTGGAACTTGAACCCACTGACAGCAGACGGAAGAGAGATCTTGAGGATTCCCGCTTGGGAGGAAAGCTTTGCACTGGTTAAGAGGGAGCTGGAGGCCATAATGGAGAAAGAAATCCTGCCGGCCACCATGCCTGAGTTCCCTATAGTTAGGAGGATGACCTTGGGAATGAACAGCCCCTTGGTAGTTCCATCCATAATGGCGAAGATGACTACGGAAGAAATGCAGAAGTACTTCACTGATGGCTGGGACCCCCTGTTCGTCGGCTATACGGCGGCGGTTTACTTCCACACTAGCGAGGCGAAAATAAATTCGTGGACGACGCAAGCAAAAAAGATGAGAGGCTCGCAGCCCCCTGGATATGAGGTGCGAAAGGTCTTGAGAGCTCTTGAGCAGGAGGGACTTGAGAATATGCTACCAATATGGGATGATGGCAGGATGATCATAATGGAGGGGCATGTCGCGTTGGTGGACGATATGAAATTTGCAACAAGAAAGTATAGGGCACCCTATGGCTTAGAACAGGTGGAAATGAGACAGGAGGGAAAAGAACTGGATGCTGCAGGTCAACTGTACGTGGCCCTGACGGAATACAAGAGATTGGATCCGGCGACACCATCACCACTGTCAGTGGATACACCTATAGACAAGAGGAGTGGACCCGTGGAGGACCGGTTCAAAAGAATTCTCGAGAGAAGAAGAAATGAGTCAGAAGAAGAGAGTATGGATGAAACTCTCAGCGAAGCCGGTGAGGACATGGAAGTGGGGAATACGCCTGAACCAAGACCATCAGGGGAGGAGCTCACCACTCAAGAGCTGTTGAAAGACTTGAGCGAGGAGAATTGGGCAGATACTGCCACTCCACCGCTGACCCCGTCCCCCCGGAAGAATCTGGAGTTGCCATTGGCAAGCGAGACCTCCAATATGGGGATGATACGCTTGAGCTCGGAGGAAAGGGAAAATAATACTTTCGAAGGAAATAGGGACATGTTCCTGGGGTCTCTGAAGGACGATGCTTGGCAGGAGTTCTTGAAGGAATTCAATCAAGAAGTGGGCAGCGAGACGACGCTGGACAAATTCAAGGAGGAACTGTGGGACACAGTTGTGAAGTTTGGAGAACCGCTTCTGATAGGAACGGGCCTGGATGAGAAGGCGAGAAAAGAGCTGCTGAACAAGCTGATAGAGCTGAGGAATTCACGATCGAAGACTAGAGAAGAAAAATGTGAAGACAGCTCTACTCTGAAACAAAAAACTGTAGATAAAATAGTTGATGATACAAAAGGGGATAAGGTTGGGACTAGTAATATGATTAAAAGTACTAATATCCTTAAGGCTCGAGCAGGGGGGAGGCAAGAGTTGGAAGGGTTGGAGGTAGACAGAGAGGTCGAATCAGTGATGATAACCACAACACCCTCAAGCAGAGATGTGAAAACTCGCAAGAGGAAGAGAGAAGTGGAGGGATTGGGTACGAAATCAGTGGATGCTGTCTCGGAAGGAAACTTGAGAGAGACGGCACCCATGGTTTTGGCTCGATGCAAGACGGCGGCATACAAGAGCAACACGGAGCTCAGAAGACCACTCGAAGTAGAGAGGGAAATAGAGGCTCCCACCAGTTCGACATCGGAGGAAGACTTCAAGCCCCAGAAGGTAAACGTGAAGAGAGGTTCAACGAACGGGCAGACATGGGAAGTGGATGTCGGCAAGGAATGGGTCTCGAAGGCACACCAGGCCACGGGGAAGCAAGTGACGAGTGATCCACTGGAGAGGAACAAAACGAGGAACACCTCCCGGACATGGTGGGTGGCCCTCGAGACATTGAAGGAAATGGAAGACTGCTTGAAGAAGTTGGACAGTGGAGTGGCTCGCAAACGACGCAATTGGGCCACCCAGCAAAAGGCTGAGGTTAACAAGATAGAATTGGCGAATCAGCTGAAGAGGTCCTGGCAGAACTTGTTGAAGGATCATTTCGAAGAGGCAATGAGGACATCCTCATCAGCACCGCCATTGATGGCGAATCCCTTCGTTAGAACCGCAGGACAATTGATGTTCACCTGGAGTCTGGTGGGAATAGAGTTGGAGACATTGACCTCATATGACAGGCTGAAGTTGGGAAGCAAGAAGCTAGATGTGTATCAAGCACTGATGCAACACGTGGCCAGGGATAATTCAGGCTTGAGCCTGGCTAGGAGGAAGGATGCCACATGTTTCTTGAGATGGATAATGTCAATGATGTCTGACAGCACCATCTTGGCGTGCCACCAAAGAGAAAGCGGGAGTAAAACCGTGGAAAAAAGAGTCTCAACGATCATCTTAAACGTGTATCAGAGTACTGGAATAGAAAAGGAAGATGGTTCCAGACTATCCCTAGAGAACCACAGAAAGCTAGACGAGGTGCGGAGGTTTTTTAACAAGAAGTTCGAAGGAGAACATGATGTTCACCGTAACCTGGCCTCGTCAGAGCAGTACTCGAGACTCAGCGAGAAGGGGGAATACCAATACGTGTCAGGAGTGATGGGAATAGCCTACAACCCCTTCTTAGACTCAGAAACTGGAGGCGCTCACAGGAACCACGAGGTAGCGGAGCTGCTGAAGTTTTGGACAGAAAAAATAGTGGAAATAGACGCGGTGGAGAAAGAGAGGCCGAGCCTGGGCCTGATTCTTGAGAAAACACCGGAGGTGGTGAGCATACCGCGCTCGAACAAGAGGGTTGAAGTGAACATGGGTGATGGCAATGGCTTGCTGATCACGAACTTGGGAGTGGTATGGAAGTTACTAAGACCCTCCTGGTGCCCACATCCCCACGCGAGTCTGATCGAGGAGACCACCGAACGGGTGAGGTTAGCTCCAACGGAAGATGAAGATTTGGCAAAGTTGAGTGTGGTGCACAAACTGATCTTACCTCAGATGAAGGAGTCAGGCGAAAAGACGAACAATTTCGAGTCAGCAAAGAAGATGGAGCCGGGTATATGTCTGGATTCTACGTGTGGGAGTGGAGAGCACACCTGCGATGAACGATCATGTGTCAGGATACTGTTACTTGGTTTGAAGACATCACGGAAAGGGAGAAAAGTGAAGTACAAATAGTGGCGGAGTGTTACGCGAGAACTACGGTGAACATAGCGACAGCTCTCGGATTCTTCTCGAGAATGTGTAGTCTGCATTCTCTGGAGAGGCTAGAGTCTGAACACCATTTAGTGACGGCGTTGAGCGTGGAATCATGGCCTGGAGTGTTGCAGGTGACTCAAAAACATATCCGGAGCTGGAAGGTTGGTCTCGAGGTTTCCCATGAGCGAAGCTTACGGCCTGCCATTGAACGCAAAATCCCTGATAGGGTCAATGATGGCCAATTTGTGCGGAAGCCACTACCCACTGCACATGGCGATGGTGGACAAGGCCTTCTCAGTGCCCAAGTGCGTGAGGTTGGCTCGGGTATCGCGTCACTCGCACAAGTTGTTGAGGAAAATCAGAGGGACAGTACCGAAAGAGTTGAGAGATGACTTGAGTGAAATCTGGGGAGAAGAGCTTTTGAAGTTGGAAAGTGAGAACACAAGCGATCACGAGAGACAAAACGTGATCGGAAAACCTGTGGGGGGCACTCCAAACATGGGAGAGAACGACACGATGCATGAAAAAATGATAGAGCTTGAGCCTCTCTTGGAAGCCTCGGGGGAGCGTAACCTCAGGAGCATTGAGATCACCCATGGAGAATGCCCATGCCACTGTTTAGCACAGACGGTGTGGTATCCAGACCACAAGAACCTTTGTCTGGTGTGGGATATGGAAGAAATTCGGTCAATCGGATTACCGGATCACCGGCAGAAGGTGACGCTCTTAGTAGTGAGTACGATGCTGGCTCTGAGATGGATAGAGGAGAATATAACGAAGTATCGGGAAGCAAAGACGCCAACGGCTGAGTCAATATATGTGATAGACTACAGCAGGAGACTCGAGTTGTTTGAGACTGCATGCAAAGTATTCGCCATACCAACGGAAGTCAGACACGTATGGAGCCGCTTGAGGTACTTTCCATGGTTTCGAGCGACACTGACGTCTTGGTTATACATGACAACGAAAGATCACATGAGAAAGCATCAAAAGGAGTATGGACAGTTCCAGGCCGAGATTGGCCGGAAGCTTTCAAGAGACCCCTGTTAACCCATCGAAATGCGATCACGACAGGATGGAAAAGAGTGGGTAAAAAGTCTAGAGACAATACCAAAGCGAGGGAATCGATACTAGAGGAGGACTTGGCGAAGAACGTGAGCCTGAGCCTGCACAACTCCTTTTGTTTGAACCGGGAATCAAGGGTGAAGGCACTACCCAATCAGGCAAAAAGGTTGGAGGGAGGAGCAATCAGGCAGGAGCAAAGGGAATGGATGCGATCCTATGAACAGCTGAAGGCTTGGGAGGAGATCGTGAATAGCTCCGATGATGAAGAAGAACTGTTGAGACAGTTTGCCGTATCCAGTACTTCAGGAGACGGCACCTCCAAGGCGAAGAGTGCGAAATGAGCGGATGGCTCGAATTGATCTTGAGTCTTGAGAGGGAAAGGGGGCTTGAGTGTGGATCCGGGTGAAACCTGGGTTCACGAAAAAGAAATTTTAACGAAACAGATAATGTTATTAATATGCTATATCTATTATATAAATCAAAATGCTGCATGACAATTTCCTGATTGAATGGGACAAAAAGAAATTTTAAATAATTGGCTTGAAAAGCGAGAATTCAAAAGTGCAGGTGTGTGCAGATTTTGATTGCTGTTTAGCGATAGTGTGAAAATTTTACATGGCCGTGAATTTTGGGGTGTAGATAAGCTTAAGTCTGCTGCAAACTTCTGTAAATGACCACTGGCACTGTACCTTGAGCAACACTCGGTTTTTTGGGACTCACTGGCAGACGACAGCACGCGATGAGGACATCGATCTTGAGTCCGGGGAGTATGTGCCAGTCGGTCATATTTGGAAGTTTGACCTTGAGAAAAGCAAGAGCACTTAATTTTGGGGAGAAATTTAATTTTTCAAAAATTCGAATGGAGCCTGTCATGCACGATTTTCTCGCGATAACTAAAAACCGAAAAAGAGAATTCATAACGATCGAACAACAATCGCGGGAAAGTTGCTAGATAAAACAGTGGGAAATTGCTATTCGCTATTTCTGTCAGAATAGAACGAGAGTAGAGCTGTCCCATCTGAAACAGAGACAGGCGTATTCCCGAGAACTGGATTGTCATCACTCGATTGGATTATTATTTGAACTGAACTAGAGTGAACCTTCGGTGGAAAGGTGGACAGCTTGAGTGTCCCAATGGTTCACGAGAAACTACATCCTAGAGTTAAAACTTGTCCTTGTCATTGAAACATTAAAACTCATTTAGTTACATTATTTAATTCTCGAGTTAATTACCGACTGAGGTACTTCTCTTTCTTGAGTGTGCTACGATGTGAATACTTAATTTAAATTTCTAGAGTGTGTTTTATGATTGTTATGTTGAGGTAAGGCGAGTTTTAGGTTGATCCATCTGAAATGGATCAAAGTTCCACTGTCTAATAAAAAGTAACTTAACGGATTGTTCCGACCCGGTTTTTAACGGCGTTCGTGTAATTTGGGTATCTAGAGACCTAAGTATGGGGACGTTATTATTTCTAGAGTGGGGGGATATTTTGGTAGTAGCCTTTAAGCTGTAACGGGTCGTAGTCTCAAGCGAACCGAATTGGCTCCGACTGATTTGAGGTAGAAAAACACAAGAGATAGTGTCCCTGACTCTTGAGCCAATGGTTATAGGGCCTATTTTTCTTAAAGCCTCATGTGTGACTACAGTAGACGAATGTTACACTCATATGTGACCGAAGTAGGCGACTGTTACATAGTGTTTTTATGGCGCTCCTGGGTGTTTTTACGACAGCAACGGTTGAAGCAAGAGATCGACAAACAGAGATTGAATGAGACGCTAAGTTGCTCGGTGCCAGTGCCAGAAGCTGCATCAGGGTCGACAAAGAGTAGAAATTGCAACACTCTGAAAATGGTGTGAGGAAAGCCATTTGGCATAACGAAAATCGGAGCCAGGATATTGTCGATAATCACTGTAGGTGGACATGAGGTGACAAGGAACTTAAGTGAACCCAGCGACGAGACAGTAATGCACATTGACGTATACGCAGATTACTTGAGTGCGATAAGCCCACAGACGACATCTAGAGCCTTGAGGGCGCTACTCACGAGAGGTGGCAGCAAGTCGGTCCGCGTGGACAACAGATACACAGAAGTTTATGGTCCGCATGAGGTGATGTTGAATATAGATGGGATAAACATCTACACGAAGACGATGATAACATGTGATGAAGATCTAGTGGGACAGATCTACGTGGGTAGAGAAGAATTAAAGGTGAGATCAATTGGACACTGTGTCATGCTGGAGGAAGATGAAATGCATATTGGGACAGAGGCAGACGTATCAGCACACGTGTTTGACATAAGTGGCAAGAAGACGCACTTGCGTGGGTTGCTCGATACTGGTGCGGTCTTGAGTGTAATACCAATCGAAACTTGGGAGCGAATGAGCTTCAACAAAGATGACTTGATAGACTCGAGATTACGGTTGTCAGCTGCTAACAAAGGGGCGCTGCGGGTGCTAGGCAGAACACCAATAATAGCCCTAAACCTGGGGGAACGCAATCTGTGGATGAGCTTTCTTGTAGTAGAACACCTAGATGAGTCTGACCAATTCATTTTAGGCAGGGAATTCATCAGGAACTTCGACGTAACAATTGATTTAAAAAATGCGATGTTCAGGATAAGAAACCCGGATAGGGGGTACGCAATTAAACCGGTAAATTTAATAATAGCGAATGAAAATAAAGCACCGGTATTCTTGAGTAGGAGGGTGAGGCTAAAGGCGAACGAAGCGGCAATTGTAAGCTTGCGAATGAAAAACTACAATGAATTAAGTGACAACAAGCAAGTATGCAAAGTCCTGAATCCTAATAGTCAAAGTGCTGCTGTTTTAGGAAGATCCTTCTCGATAACCAAGAGTGGTCTCTGCGTCAGTGTCTTGTTGAATATTCTTGATATACCCATCACGATACAGAGGGGGAGGAAGCTGGGATATGCCTGTTAAAACTCGATATGAAATGACTGAAAATTCAAAACAAAATGAAGTTGTTGATTGTCCCAATAATAGGGAAAAAATTTGTATCTTGAGACGATTGAATAAAATAAAAGGTTCATCAGGTCTTGTGAAATCACTTAAGTCAGAGACGGACGATGGGCTATCGAGCTGTTCGATCTTTCCGGAACGGCCCACACTAGATGAAATGCAAAGTGATAAACCGGTCCTGCCGGAGAACGAACACTTGAGGGGCAAGTTGACGGACGAACAGCTCGAAGCCATCAAGGACGTACTAGAGCGGAACGAGGAAGTTTTTTTTACGAGACATAATGCAGACATCGGGTGTTGTAATTTTGTTGAGCATGAAATAGAACTTGAAGAGAATGCGGTATCCCACATGGAGGGGGCGAGGCGCATGACCCCCACAAATCAGAGGCATGTAGGAAAGAAATAGAGACATTACTAGAGTATGACATGATAGAACCATCCAAGTCACCGTGGGCGTGTGGAGTAGTGATGACCAAAAAGAAAGGCGACCAATGGAGGTTTTGCTGTGACTTTCGGTATCTGAACTCCGTCACGGTGAAGGATGCCTATCCCATACCTAGGATTGACGAGAGCCTCTCAAAGTTAGATGACGCAAAATTTTTTACAACTCTTGATTTAGGTTTGGCGTTCTGGCAGGTCACGCTGAGGAAGCAAGACAGGGACAAGACAGGTTTCGCTTGCTAGTTGGGGCTGTTTCAATGGAAACGGATGCCGTTTGGTCTTTGCAATGCCACAGCCACGTTTCAACGGTTGATGGTACATGCACTGATAGGAGTGACAAAGAAGTACGGCAATCTGATAATTTGCTATTTGGATGACGTGGTAATAGCGACGCCCACACTAGAAGACCATATCGAGCGACTGGACGAGGTGTTTGCATGTATGAAGAGGTCGGGGCTGAAGTGTAAACCGTCAAAGTGCGAGATACTCAAGGATTCGATAAAATACTTGGGCAGAATGGTGGACAGGCCACGGCATCAGACCGAATCCAGATGCTGTGGAAGCAGTTCTAACTTGGAAATCACCAAAAACGGAACATCAGTTGATGCGCTTCCTGGGTTTTGCGAACTACTACAGGTAGTTCATCAAGGGCTATGCGGACAAGGTATACCCGATGCAACAGTTAATGAGACACAAAGGCAAGAAGTTCACATGGAACAACGCAGCAGAAGAATCATTCCAGAGAATAAAGAAAGAGTTGTGCGAGGCACCGGTGTTGGGGATGCCAATGAAAAAAAGGATGTACGTGTTGGATACGGACGCGTCGATAGTCGCGATTTCTGGTATTCTCCATCAAGAACAAGACTGGAACGGGAAGACAGAATTAAGACCAATAGCATACGGGAGCAAAGACTTGAGTGACACAGAAATGAAGTACGGGGCGCCGAAAGCAGAGATGTTCGCGGTAGTTACTTTTGTCGAGAAATACAGAGCATACTTAGGCAGTGAACCGTTTAAGCTGCGGGTCGACAAAAGGGCACTCAGCTGGCTGAAGACGTACTCGATGGACCAAAGCTACATTGGGAGTTGGATAGTTCGCTTGGATGGGTACAACATGATAATTGAGCATAGAACAAGGGACAAATATCAGAATGCCGATAGCTTGAGTAAGAAGACGGAGTTCTACGAGAGGCAGGAACAGAGGGAGGCAGACAGGCCCGAGATTAAAGATGGCTTCTCCTTCATGGACAAAGAAACGTATGACAGTCTCCCACTCACGAGATGGCTAGACAAATCAGGCAAACCGATAAAGGATCATCCCGAATTACCAGAAGAGCCCCAAAAGAAAACAATCTTGAAGAAGAAACGAGGGATACCGATAGAGATAATGCTCAAGTCAAAAATCGTGAGAGAGACGCTCAAGGCAAAAAGTTATGACCTCAACCAGGTGGAGACGGGAGATACTCAGGTAGATGAAGACTTGTGGAGATTACTTAAGAAATTGGCAGATGAAAAACCCGTGAACGTAGGAAAAAGTAGGGAGGAACCGGAAGTCACGATACTGCGAAGGAGTGAGGCAGTTGGCATTGCAGACTCTCCAAGAGGATGCGGTACTGATGGCAAAGAAGTCATGCGGTCACTGGTTGACAAAATCCCTGATAACATACTTGAGCGGACTCAGGTTATGAAGAAGAAAGTGGCGTTTAATGAAGAATCTGAACACCTGGGACTAGGTCAAGAGTCCGGGGAGTGGTCCACGTCCACGAAAGAAGAAGAAACCGGAGAAGAGAAATTGTCCGGGGAGTGTGAAGAATGGGATGAAGATTCGGAAAAGAGCAGCGATGATCAGCATAGTCTATGCATGATACTGGCAGAGGAGAAGATGAGGCACCGCGACAGGGAGCTACAAACAGATCCCTCCTCAGAAACGTACAACTCGGATGAACAAGAAATACAAGGAGGTGAAGAACTTGAGGAAGTTGCGGTATCGAGGAAACCATTCAGGGAACTATCATGCAACTCAAATGTCAGAACAAATCTGGTGCCAGAAGATGATATGATGATCATGAAGAGGATAATATGCGTGAAGTTGAATGATGACATCCACAACCCTGGGGAAATGATGGACAGATCATGGCACTAAAGGAACATGTCAAAGCGAGATATAGGCTGTCGGATCTGATAAGAGCCTAAAAGAATGACAAGATGACAAGTAACCTCTCCAAATGGATCCGGACGGGGTCCAAGGAGAAAGGGGAACTTGAAGAAGACAGCTACAAGATCTTGAGCCAGTTCTACAAAGAAAAGAAAGATTTACTCTATCACACAGCTGACGGGGTGGTAGCGTGCAAGAGAAAAGATGAGGAGAAGATATTACACAAGCACAACCTCATCATATTACCACAATTGTATCAGACGGAGGTGCTATTCAGATCGCACGATCAGATGGGGCACCAGGGGATAGATAAAGTGCAACAGAGAATACTTCACAGGTTTGGTTGGCCAGGATTGAGGAAAGCTTGCGAGAGATGGGTGAATGCATGCCTAGCATGCCTGCAAGTGAAAGACCCAAGGAAGATGAAGTTCCCACTCAAGTCCGTTGAGAGCTCGGAAATTAACGAGGTGGTGCAGATAGACCATCAAAAGATCTGCATGACGGAATCGGGATATAACCAGATACTGGTTATAATAGATCACTTCACAAAGTTGGCAGAAGCAGTTCCGTGTCAGACAGCCTCAGCAGAGGAGACTTGTGACCATCTCATAACGCATTGGATATCACGATACGGCTGTTCGATGACTTTTCAGTCAGACAACGGCAAAGCCTTTGTGGGGGACTTGACAAAGGAGTTGATGAAGAGGTCACATATTGCTCAAGCACACTCGACAACCTACTATCCTGAGACCAACGGGCTGGTAGAGAGACAGAATAGAACGTTGGTTAATATGTTGAGGGTATACTGCTCAAGATACTCAAGATACATGACGGACTGGGATAAATATCTGCCGCAAGTCGTAGGGGCCTACAACAGTACGCAACACTCAACAACGGGCATCAGTCCTTTCATGATGTTGACGGGCAGGGAGAGAGCAATGCCCCTGACATTCTTTTACCCGGAATACGAAGGGAAGAGGACGTCGCCTCAAGCTTACGTGAAAGAAGCGATCAGGATACAGCAGGAACTAAACGAACTCTGCAGGAGGAACACTGCGCAAGCACAAATGAGACAGCGCAAGAAATATGATGAAAAATTTTTACAGGCGAAGCCATATGAAGTGGGCCAGTACGTATGGGTCTTCCAGAATGTCATACCGCCCAAAGGGACAAAGAAACTACTTAATAAATGGAGAGGACCATTCATGATAACGGAAGTACATCAACAAGGACGGTTCTATCGCTTGAGTACGGGGCGAGCAGCACATTATGAAAATCTGAAGCCTCACGTCCCATCTCCAGAGGACTGGTGTATACCACAGAACATGGAGGGGCTTGAGTACTTACTGGTGGAGCCAGCTTGTGAAGTGAACGAAAGAGGCACCAGAGAGAAAAATGATGTCAACGAGAACTTGATTTTGGACAACAATGAAAAGATAGAAGCAGACTCCGAGGCGGAATCCTTTGTGGAAGAAGACTGGAACGATCCGGAACAAGGTGAGGTGCCGAAGTGGACAGAACCAGACTTATCAATGCCATCGGGGACAAGGAGTGGCAATCGTAATCGCACAGGCATGAGGTACAACAGGTACGGAGATGATTTCCTGATTGATAAGATACAGCCCGATGACCTAAGCAAAGAGCTACTAAGTGTGGGCGAACTGGCAGCCGAAGATGAATGGCAGATTATCAATGACAATTAACACTACCCACAGGAAGACTACTCGACACCAGAATGGGAGGCCGATTTGGAACAGAGCGAGATAGAAAGAAGGGAGAATATGAACTTGAGGATATTAGAATGGATGCGCGATGTCAAGAAAGGAAGCGACGAAGGACAAAGCATACAACAAGCTGACGTATCAGCGGGAAAGCACATGAAAACGGAAAATCCCCTCTTCGGCTGGACAGCAACAGACAGGCCGCTCGAGATTCCACCAGACAATTTGGACCCAGCACCATCGACGGGGACGTCGATAAATATTTTCTTACCCACACCGAAAATTTGATGATAAAGAAATTCAGGGAAGTGAGAGAAACGAGCGGACTGGAACTAGATGGGGAGGAGGCTGAGCCTACCATAGGACGGAATTTCAAAACGAAGTTTGAAATACCAAACGAATACTCGGAAAACATCCTGATAACGGATAGTGACTTCATTCTGTCAGACAGGACTAGCGCAATCTGTATCACGGCGGACATGAGTTTCAAATCAAGACTGGAGGCCGACTTTAAGAGAGAGTACCAGAACGTGGAGTTTCTGTTTAGACAGAAACCGGGGCTGGGAGGAATGACAGCGCTTCCACCATCAGTAGCACAAGTCCCAGGCAAATACCTGTGCTTCTTGGTGACGAGGGTCAGTGAAAGGAACACGATCGATCCTGAACACGTGATGTTGGCACTAACGAAACTGCGGGAGTTCATGATCGAAAGAAGAATAACAGAGGTCTCAATGCCGGTCTACGACCCGAACATGGGCAAACTGAGCCCAAGGGAACTATATGCTATCCTACACGTCGTCTTCGCGGAAACGGAGATAATGGTACATCTGCACAAGAAATACTACCTGAGTATCGCCTAAGTCAGGTACATGGGGGTCTTGAGTTGGGCACAAAGGGGATCTCAAGTTAGGTGTTGGGGTACAGAACAGATAAAAGGATCTTAAAAATGATTGGCATGATAATTAAATTTTAGATGATTGATGGTGCTAAAACATAAAATGAATCTGCATGCTCTTAGGAAACTTCCAATTTAATTATTTTAGTAGAAAGAAAAGGATAAGGTTTTAACTATAATGGCAGGGAGGGGTTTTTAGGTTAGGAACATAGCATGTTAGTCTAAAAATCAAGTGTTATTTTCAGATTGATTTGGTAAAGTCAAATTGACTACCCAATTATACTCAATTATAAGAAAAAAAAGTTCTTGAACGAATACACAGTTGAACAACACTTGAAGAAGTTAATTCTCAAGCACTCAAGTTGGTACGCTAATTCTCAAGTGGTACGGTAATTCTCAAGTGGTAAGGTAATTCTCAAGTTGGTACGTGAGCAAGATCATCCAGGAATAATGGCAGATCGATTTTGGAAGTCCATGCCCGCGGCTCTGAAGAGGCCCACGCTTGATGAGCTATACAGACCCCCGAGGGATCTGGATTACACCCAAGTGGATGAGAGAATGGCGGTGATGCTGAACGCCATCTTCCAATTGGAAGAGCAGGGCGAATGCCGGGAGTCTGCAACAGAAGCGGTTCTAATGGTCGGCTACACCACTGATGGAATATCCAACCAAGAGCAAACCAGATGCTTGTCCTGGAATGTGGATGGAGGAGTGAAGGGATTCGACTTGGCGAGGAACCCTGGTCTGAGCAATAACACCGAGTATGGTGCAGGGGAGTTCCCACTACCGATCAGACCATCAGCAAGATCAGCGGGCCAGAGCACGAGTAAGACACCATCGATGACGCGAGCGCAACAAACGGGAGAAGCGTATCCGGACCTCAGTACTCTGAAGAGAGAACTTGAGAGGACAAAGAGGGAGAGAACAAGGCGAACCTCGACCGGGATCATGCGATGCTCGAGAGAGATCAGGCGAATCTGGAGAGAGATCAGGCGGTCGTCGAAAAGGACCAAGCGCGGAGAGAACTTGATATGCTGAAGGCCGAGCATCAGCAAGAACAAAAGATGCGAGAGAATGGCGCGAATTGTGAACAGCTGAAGTCGGAACTTGAGAGAATCCAGCAACGACAGCGCGAGCTCGATATGCAAAAGGCAGCCAGGCCCAAGGAGCGAATGGTTACCGGCTCAAGACCAGAGTCACGTATGGAGGTGGACGAAGCTTCCAGATCGAAGGGGCGGTTTAACCTTAACCGCGCGGCTCAGGAACATATGAATGAGGGGTTGGAGGTATGGATACCGACTGAGTCAACGTCCTCCCTGCGTGGCCTAGAGACACAACCGATACGTCCATTGATGGACGTCGCACTGCCTGGGTATACCCCGAGTTCAACCCCGAGCAGCAGTCAGGTGAGCGGCAGCTCGTCACGTCTGAAAGAATTGAACGAGAGACTACAACTAAGAAATCGTGAGAGTCCAGCAAGAGTGGAGCTACCCCCGACGTGGAGGGAGCAACCGATCAAAAGTGTGGTAATCTCAAGCTACAAGAAGAACACGGAGGGCAGGTACCACAGACACAATCGCATGGATTGGAGCACGGCACAAAGAGTCAGGAGGGATTGCTTCGATGACGCGGCTTGGGTGGAATACCTCACGCAGCCACGTGTACCAGAGGGTGCGGTCCATCTAATCATAGGGGACAGCCTGCTGCGGGTGCTGACCCGGATTCAATCACATTGGCAAACGGGGATCTTTAGTTTCGCTGGAGCTGCGATGCCACAGATATTGGCATCACTTGAGATGCTAGGGATGGCGAGAGTATATACGGTGACTCTAGTGATCGGGACGAATGACGTGTCCAGGGGGGAGTCAAGGAAGGTGATGAGGCTACATGACAAGATGAGCTGCATCCTTGAGGAATTGCGGATTCAAATGGATCCTGCCATTCTCACGGTGTGTACCATTCCCTACAACAAGAAGGCGGACCAACACGCGATGGAATTGAACACGAAGGTGCGAAACCTGAACGAAGTAATCAGGCAAATACATCAAAGGAGTGTCCTTCCCGTTGGATTGCTGGACGTAGCCGAGCAGATGGAGCGATCTGTTTTCCCCGACGATGGATCCTCAGACGGGATCCACTGTGACAGGCCTAGGGGAGTGGAATGGTTGAATGATGTCTTCCAAAGGCACATAAGCGCGTTGGAGGCAGAATTGCTGGAGACGGCCCAATTCACATTCGGACCACCTCCAAATCCACCTTTCCTTACCTCAAGAACTTTATCCAGTCGCCTGGGGGCGACGGCCGATTCTAGAGACAGCTCGAGGAGCAGCCGGACCAGATTACCAGTTGCCGCACCGATGGAGGCCGAGGAGGCAACGTCATCAACACCTCAGAGTTTGGCAGTGTCCTCGGTGGTAGTGGTGGAGAGCAAGAGGGTGGAGAGACCGGCGGATACCAGTCGGTCGAGATATCTGCAGAAGGTAAAGGAGCTGGACTTGGAAGACCTGGAATGCAGACAAGAGTTGGCGGAAGCTCTGGGTCTCGAGCGAGTGTCACATGAGGACTTCAGTAGACACCAGTGCGTGGACTGGTTGAAGGCTCACGAGACGCATTTCTCAAGACCAAGAACAATAGAGACGGCGGATCTGACTAGGATTCCCACAAAATCAGTCATGGGACCTATCAATTACAGGCCTCTCAAAAAGCTGGGGAGTCCGGGACTCATAGTGGAGCCTCCCAAGCATCGAACGAGCATTGCCAGAACCAGGTTGGCAACTCCAGCGCAGTTGAGGGTTGTAGACAAACTATTGAAACCAAGAGAAATGGAACTGCCAGATGCCGCTTATGAAGGCACGAGGTTGGCGGACGACCCTAGATACGGGAAACCCTGCGGGAACACCCAATTGGCCAAGACCTTGGCAGTTTACGACAGAGCAGATCCAGCTGCTGCGAGGGTGATCATCGTAGCGGGATCGGACTTCGAGGGAACGTCTCCCAAGTTGTTCTGGCCGGAGACTTTGGTATACTCACTGCCAGGAGCCGAGCTGAATCAAATGTTAACCTTGGTGGTAGCAATAAAATCGGAGATGCCTTGCGAGCCCGAGCTACTACTGTTTGCGGGAATGAATGACCACCTGCATGCGACTGGGTTTCTTGAGCAGCTCAAGGGCAATGAACCGGCGCCGAAGAGAATCTGGGAAGCTATCCAGACGTTATTTGCAGCAATGAATGAGGTACAGGAGAATGTTACCTCGCGGTTTGGATCTAAGACAAGAGTGGTTTTCACGACTTCCCCCGGGTACGCGAGCATGCCTCCCGCTCTGCAGTTTGTGTATGCGGTCTTGATCTTAATAGCCGAGGGGAATGCATGGCGGATCCTGATGGCAACTCCCAATCGGGAGTTGGAACCAACGAACTTGAGACTTCGCAAGTCAGAACTGGTGGCGGCGTGGGCGGATGTGTCCCACGCGTTGAGGGGCTTCTACGAGTTAGCAGATATCCTCATTGTGTTCAACGTCCTCCCTGCAAGGCCTAGAGACACAACCGATACGTCCATTGATGGACGTCGCACTGCCTGGGTATACCCCGAGTTCAACCCCGAGCAGCAGTCAGGTGAGCGGCAGCTCGTCACGTCTGAAAGAATTGAACGAGAGACTACAACTAAGAAATCGTGAGAGTCCAGCAAGAGTGGAGCTACCCCCGACGTGGAGGGAGCAACCGATCAAAAGTGCGGTAATCTCAAGCTACAAGAAGAACACGGAGGGCAGGTACCACAGACACAATCGCATGGATTGGAGCACGGCACAAAGAGTCAGGAGGGATTGCTTCGATGACGCGGCTTGGGTGGAATATCTCACGCAGCCACGTGTACCAGAGGGTGCGGTCCATCTAATCATAGGGGACAGCCTGCTGCGGGTGCTGACCCGGATTCAATCACATTGGCAAACGGGGATCTTGAGTTTCGCTGGAGCTGCGATGCCACAGATAATGGCATCACTTGAGATGCTAGGGATGGCGAGAGTATATACGGTGACTCTAATGATCGGGACTCTAATGCAGAGTTCGGTAGTGTCCTCGGTGGTAGTGGTGGAGAGCAAGAGGGTGGAGAGACCGGCGGAGACCAGTCGGTCGAGATATCTGGAGAAGGTAAAGGAGCTGGACTTGGAAGACCTGGAATGCAGACAAGAGTTGGCGGAAGCTCTGGGTCTCGAGCGAGTGTCACATGAGGACTTGAGTAGACACCAGTGCGTGGACTGGTTGAAGGCTCACGAGACGCATTTCTCAAGACCAAGAATAATGGAGACGGCGGATCTGACTAGGATTCCCACAAAATCAGTCATGAGACCTATCAATTACAGACCTCTCAAGTTGCTGGGGAGTCCGGGACTCATAGTGGAGCCTCCCAAGCATCGATCGAGCATTGGCAGAATCAGGTTGGCAACTCCAGTGCAGTTGAGGGTGGTAGACAAACTATTGGACCCAAGAGAAATGGAATTGCCAGATGCCGCTTATGAAAGCACGAGGTTGGCGGACGACCCTAGATACGGGAAACCCTGCGGGAACACCCAATTGGCCAAGACCTTGGCAGTTTACGACAGAGCAGATCCAGCTGCTGCGAGGGTGATCATCGTAGCGGGATCGGACTTCGAGGGAACGTCTCCCAAGTTGTTCTGGCCGGAGACTTTGGTATACTCACTGCCAGGAGCCGAGCTGAATCAAATGTTAACCTTGGTGGTAGCAATAAAATCGGAGATGCCTTGCGAGCCCGAGCTACTACTGTTTGCGGGAATGAATGACCACCTGCATGCGACTGGGTTTCTTGAGCAGCTCAAGGGCGATGAACCGGCGCCGAAGAGAATCTGGGAAGCTATCCAGACGTTATTTGCAGCGATGAACGAGGTACAAGAGAATGTTACCTCGCGGTTTGGATCTAAGACAAGAGTGGTGTTCACGACGTCCCCCGGGTACGCGAGCATGCCTCCCGCTCTGCAGTTTGTGTATGCGGTCTTGATCTTAATAGCCAAGGGGAATGCATGGCGGATCCTGATGGCAGCTCCCAATCGGGAGTTGGAACCGACGAACTTGAGGCTTCGCAAGTCAGAACTGGCGGCGGCGTGGGCGGATGTGTCCCACGCGTTGAGGGGCTTCTACGAGTTAGCAGATATCCTCATTGTGTTGGACGAGGTCAACTTGCTAGAGATATCGAACTTCGCCAGACAACTCAAGTTCAGTCCGGCTATAGGGGACGACCACCCAATAATAAATCACTTGACGGCCAGCATGTGGTTTCTAAGCATGGAATTGACTATCACGAGCTCCACCAGTAAGTCCAGGGGACCGAGCAATGAAAGAAAGAATGTGGTTGCAACAGAGAAGCACCTGGAGTCGATGGTGTATCGATTGGCGCAAGAAAGAGGCAGGTGGCCGTTCCTGACAACAAGGCTGGAAAACGCTACGGAGAAGACGAAGGAGAATGCCCCACCTCTTGTGAAGCAAATCTGGAGTTTTCTTGAGGAGCAGTTGGAAGTGGCCGAAAATAGGGAGATGACGGTGACCAGGTTCGTCACAGCTGCAAACGAGGTCACAATCGGAGGATTCTGGAGGGAGCACGCAAAGGGCGAGCTGAAGACGAGAAGGGATCACGAGATTCTTGAGTTCTTGAGTCCTTGTTTGGGAAAGGAGTTCATGGCTGGAGTGTTTGGTGCAAAAGAGACCATCTTTGGAGCCTTTGTACAAGAAATACTGAGCATGCCCATCAGCCTGATGTTGGCACTGTACCTAGTTTACCCGAGATACCTATTCAATATGGGTCCAGCGTATATTTTCAGTCGTGGTGTGGAAACACTCCGGATTGACGGGTATCTGGCACTGGTGCTCCTGACCCATGGTGAACTAGTGTCAATTCATCGACTGACGAAATATGGGGAGCCCCTGTCGATGGGGAAAACCCACTCGAGCATTGACACCTACTCATATGAATGTGCTGCCGGGCTCAAGACGCTGCTAGTGGAGTACCTCCTGATGCAGAATCGACATATGACTGGTGAGGAAAAGAATCCGAAGACGAAAGATGAGTGGAGGAAAGTGAATGGTGGCATGCCTCTGTTGACAGACCTGTGCCTGGCGATGAGATCGGACCCAATGGGGATAATCCGGGGGTTGGTGGAGGTCGTAACCTGCATTTATGGACCGGCTGTGACATACGCGTTTCCAGATCCTCTAGTGACGGCTTATCGCAACTCCGTGCCTCATAAGTGTACTGGATGGGACGGCGCTCAACTGGTGTCAGCAAGAGGTGCTGAGGGCGCAAATGAGTAACACGGTACTCTTCGGGAAAGTGAAAGATCCAGAGTTGTGGTATACAATTTCCGATGACAACTGCAGTGCAGGATGGGAGGGAAACGTGAAGGCCCCATCGAAACTTATCCCAAGTTCTGGAACCTAAATTCCCTGACGGCGAGTGGACAAGAGGTCTTGAGGATTCCCGCGTGGAAGAAAAGCTTCGAGTTGGTGAAAAGGGAGCTAGAGGCAATACTGGAGACGGAAATATTGCCAACAACCATTCCAGAGTTCCCAACGGTAAGGAGAATGACCCTGGGAATGAACAGTTCCCTGGTGGTCCCATCCCTGTTCGCGAGAGCAGCGGCGGAAGGCTGCACTGCAGCGGACCCTGGGAATGAACAGTTCCCTGGTGTTCCCATCCCTATTCGCGAGAGCAGCGGCGGAAGGCTACACTGCAGCGGCTACACTGCAGCGGTCTATTTTCACACCTGTGACATAAAAATAAACTCCTGGACGACCCAAGCGAAGAAGATGAGAGGCTCATTGCGCCCAAAATTCGAGATACGAGAGGTCTTGAGAAAGCTTGAGCGGGCGGGTCTGGAGAACATGTTGCCGGTGTGGGACGATGGCAGGATGATCGTGGAAGAAGGACATATTGCGCTAAAAGACGAGATGAAGTTTGCCACGAGAAGATACCGGGCACCTTACGGACTGGAACAGGTGGAGATGAGACAGGAGGGGAAGGACCTGGATGCAGCAGGCCCGTTGTATGCGGCTCTGACGGAATACAAGAAGCCGGATCCAGCGACACCATCACCCCTGTCGGTGGGCACCCCTGGAGATAAAAGAAGCGGCCCTGTAGAGGATCGCTTCAGGAGGATCCTTGAGAGAAGAAGAGTCGAATCAGGAGACGAAAGCATGGATGAGACTCTCAGCGAGGCAGGGGAAGATATGGAAGTGGGGAACACGCCCGAACCAAAACCATCAGAGGAGGAATTCACCACTCAAGAGCTGTTGAAGGATCTGAGCGGAGAAAATTGGACAGACACTCCCACACCACCTCTGACCTCATCTCCCCGTAAAAATCTATAGTTGCCACTGATGAGTGAGACTTCCAATATGGGAATGATTACTTGAGCGCAGAAGAAAGGGAGAAGAATACCTTCGAGGGAAACAAGACCATGTTCCTAGGGACTCTGGATGAGGACTCTTGGCGAGAATTCGTGAGCGAGTTCAATCGAGAAGTGAATGGCGAGATCACACTAGATGATTCCAAGGAAGAATTGTGGGACACAGTGGTGAAGTTCGGAGAACCTGTCCTGATGGTGACGGGTCTGGAAGAAAAAGCTAGAGGAGAACTGCTGAGCAAGATGGTCGAGTTGAGAAAGGCAGCACTGAAGACCAAAGAAGACGAATGTAAAGACATCTCTACTCTGAAACAAAAAACTGTCAATAAAATAATCGAAAGTGTAAGGGGGGATAAAGTCAAAACTAGTAATATAATTAAAAGTACTAATATCCTTAAGGCTCGAGCAGGGGGAGGCAAGAGTTGCAAGGGTTGGATGGAGACAAAGAGGTCAAATCAGTGATGATAACGGCAACGCCCCCAAGCAAAGACGTGAAGTCTCGCAAGAGAAAGATAGAGGTAGAAGGGTGGGGTAGTCCTTCGGCGGATGCAGTCTCGGAGAAAAACTTGAGAGAGACGGCCCCATGGTTCTGGCACGATGGAAGACAGCAGCCTACAAGAGTAGCTACGAACCAAGGAAACTGCTCGAGGTAGAAAGAGAGATGGAGGTTCCCACCAACTCGACAACGGAAGAAGACTTCAAGCCTCAGAGGACGAAGATGAAACGAGGTTCGACGAGCGGGCAGACATGGGAAGTGGACGTCGGCAAAGAATGGGTCTCAAATGAACATCAGGCCACTGGGAAGCAAGTAACTAGCGATCCTCTCGAGAAGAATAAAACGAGGAACGCCTCCCGACCGTGGTGGGTGGCCCTGGAAACATTGAAGGAATTGGAAGACTGCCTAAAGAAGCTCGACAGTGGAGTGTCACGCAAACGACGCAACTGGGCTACCCAGCAGAAGGCTGAGATTAACAAATTGGAATTGGGGAGCCATCTGAGGAGAACTTGGCAGAACTTGTTGAGGGATCATTTTGAAGAAACGATGAGGACATCCTCATCGGCGTGGCCATTGATGGCAAAGCCCTTTGTTAGAACAGCAGGACAATTGATGTTCGCGTGGAGCCTTGAGGGAATAGAATTGGAAACGCTGACCTCGCACGATAAGTTGAAGTTGGGTGGAAAAAGTCTAGAAATATATAAGACATTGATGCAACACGTTGCTAGGGATAACTCAGGCTTGAGCCTGGCAAGGAGGAGAGACGCTACTTGTTTCTTGAGGTGGATAATGTCGGTGATGACTGACAGTACCATCCTAGCATGTCAACAAAGAGCAATTGGGAGCAAAGCAATGGAAAGGAGAGTCTCAGCAGTCATCTTGAATGTATACCAGAGTACTGGGATAGAAAAGGAGGATGGCTCCAGGCAGTCTCTAGAGAGCCACAGGAAGTTAGATGAGATACGGAGATTCTACAACAAGAAGTTCGAGGAGAAACACGACGTGCACCGTAACTTGGCCTCGTCAGGAGAGTACATGAAACCCAATAAGAAGGGAGAATACCAGTAGGTGTCTGGAGTGATGGGGATGGCGTACAACCCTTTCCTGGACTCGGAAGCCGGAGGCGCTCACAGAAACTACGAGGTGGCGGAGCTACTAAAGTTCTGAACAGAGAAGATAGTGGAAATAGACACTGTAGAGAGAGAGAGACCTAGCTTGGGTTTGATTCTCGAGAAGACACCAGAGGTGATAAGTGTGCCGCGCTCAAGTAAAAGAGTCGAACTGAAGATGGGTAACGGGAATGGCATGTTGGTCACGAATCTGGGAGTGGTGTGGAAATTGCTGAGGCCCTCCTGGAGTCCACATCCCCATGCAAGCCTGATCGAGGAAGTCACGGAGCAAGTGAGATTAGCACCAGCGAAGGACGAAGATCTGGCGACATTGAGCATAGTGCACAGACTGATCCTGCCTCAGGCGAAGGAGTCAAGTGAAGCGACGAGTAAACTAGGGTCGGTGAAGAAAATGGAGCCGGGCAGTTGTCTTGACTCAACGTGTGGAAATGGCGAGCACACCTGTGATGGACAGTCATGCGTCAGGATACAGTCCTTCCAGAAAGAAGATCTAGTCACCTGGTTTGAAGACATTACCGAGAGGGAGAAGAGTGAAATACAGATAGTGGCTGAGTGTTACGCGAGCACCACGGTAAACCTAGCAACAGCTCTGGGATTCTTCTCGAGAATGTGCAGTCTCCAGTCACTGGAGAGGCTAGAGTCGGAACACCACTTGGTGACTGCGTTGAGTGTGGAGTCATGGCCCGGGGTGTTGCAGGTAACCCAGAAACACATCAAGAGCTGGAAGGTTGGAATTGAAGCGAAAGTGATATTTCCTATGAGCGAAGCCTATGGTCTGCCTCTAAATGCGAAGTCCTTAGTGGGGTCAGTGATGGCTAAATTATGTGACAGCCACTATCCATTGCACATGGCGATGGTGGAGGTATCCAGCCAAAGGGTATTGATAAACAAGGCCTTCTCAGTGCCCAAGTGCGTGAGACTGGCTCGGATGTCGCATCACTCACACCGGTTGTTGAGGAAAATCCGAGGGACAGTGCCGAAAGAACAGAGGGACGACTTGAGTGAAATCTGGGGGGAAGAACTTTTGGGTTTGGAAAGTGAAAACACAAGTGACCACGGGAGCAAAGCAATGGAAAGGAGAGTCTCAGCAGTCATCTTAAATGTATACCAGAGTACTGGGATAGAATAGGAGGATGGTTCCAGGCAGTCTCTAGAGAGCCACAGGAAGTTAGATGAGATACGGAGATTCTACAACAAGAAGTTCGAGGAGAAACACGACGTGCACCGTAACTTGGCCTCGTCAGGAGAGTACATGAAACCCAATAAGAAGGGAGAATACCAGTATGTGTCTGGAGTGATGGGGACGGCGTACAACCCTTTCCTGGACTCGGAAGCCGGAGGCGCTCACAGAAACTACGAGGTGGAGGAGCTACTAAATTTCAGGATAGAGAAGATAGTGGAAATAGACACTGTAGAGAGAGAGAGAGACCTAGCTTGGGTTTGATTCTCGAGAAGACACCAGAGGTGATAAGTGTGCCGCGCTCAAGTAAAAGAGTCGAGCTGAAGATGGGTAACGGGAATGGCATGTTGGTCACGAATCTGGGAGTGGTGTGGAAATTGCTGAGGCCCTTCTGGTGTCCACATCCCCATGCAAGCCTGATCGAGGAAGTCACGGAGCAAGTGAGATTAGCACCAGCGAAGGACGAAGATCTGGCGACATTGAGCATAGTGCACAGACTGATCCTGCCTCAGGCGAAGGAGTCAAGTGAAGCGACGAGTAAACTAGGGTCGGTGAAGAAAATGGAGCCGGGCAGTTGTCTTGACTCAACGTGTGGAAATGGCGAGCACACCTGTGATGGACAGTCATGCGTCAGGATACAGTCCTTCCAGAAAGAAGATCTAGTCACCTGGTTTGAAGACATTACCGAGAGGGAGAAGAGTGAAATACAGATAGTGGCTGAGTGTTACGCGAGTACCACGGTAAACCTAGCAACCGCTCTGGGATTCTTCTCGAGAATGTGCAGTCTCCAGTCACTGGAGAGGCTAGAGTCGGAACACCACTTGGTGACCGCGTTGAGTGTGGAGTCATGGCCCGGGGTGTTGCAGGTAACCCAGAAACACATCAAGAGCTGGAAGGTTGGACTTGAAGCGGAAATGATATTTCCTATGAGCGAAGCCTATGGTCTGCTTCTAAATGCGAAGTCCTTAGTGGGGTCAGTGATGGCCAACTTATGTGACAGCCACTATACATTGCACATGGCGATGGTGGAGGTATCCAGCCAAAGGTTATTGGTAAACAAGGCCTTCTCAGTGCCCAAGTGCGTGAGACTAGCTCGGATGTCGCATCACTCACACCGGTTGTTGAGGAAAATCCGACGGACAGTGCCGAAAGAACAGAGGGATGACTTGAGTGAAATCTGGGGGGAAGAACTTTTGGGTTTGGAAAGTGAAAACACAATCGACCACGAGAGCAAAACGTGATCGGAAAACCTATGGGTGGTGCTCCAAACCTGGAAGAGAACGACGCAATACACGAGAAAATGATGGAACTTGAGCCTCTCCTAGAAGCCTCGGGAGAGCGCAATCTTAGGAGCATTGACCTCACACATGGGGAATGTCCATGCCACTGTTTGGCACAAACAGTGTGGTACCCGGATCACGCGAATCTCTGCCTGATCTGGGATGTGGAAGAAATCAGGTCTTTAGGACTGCCCGATCATCAGCAGAAGGTGACCATCTTGGTGGTGAGCACGATGCTGGCTCTACGATGGATTGAAGAAAATGTGACGAAGTATCGAAAATCGAAGACGCCAACGGCAGAGTCGATTTACGCGATAGATTACAGCAGGAGACTTGAGTTGCTTGAGACTGCATGCAAGGTATTCGCCATACCAATGGAAGTCAGACACGTATGGAGCCGCTTAAGGTTCTTTCCTTGGTTTCGAGCGACGTTGACGTCCTGGTTATACATGGTAACGAATGATCATATGAGGAGATATCAATAGGACCGGAGGCTTTCAAGAGACCTCTGCTGACCCATCGAAATGCGATCACGACGGGGTGGAAAAGAATTGGTAGAGTGTCCAAAAACAACACCAAGGCGAGAGAGTCGATACTAGAGGAAGACTTGGCGAAGAACGTGAGCCTGAGTCTGCACAATTCCTTCTGTTTGAACCGAGAGTCGAGGGTGAAGAGTTTGACCAATCAAGCGAAGAGATTGCAGGAGCAAAGGGAATGGATGCGGTCCTATGAACAGCTGAAAGCCTGGGAAGAGATCGTGATTAGCTCCGATGACGAAGAGGCACTGTTGAAGCAGATCACAGTGTCAAATACATCTGGGTCTGGTACCTCGAAGGCGAAGAACGCGAGGTGAGCAGGTGGCTCAATGGGGAATTCTAGACAGACAGCAGAACGCGATGAGGACATCGATCTTGAGTCCGGGGAGTATGTGCCAGTCGGGCATATCTGGAAGTTTGACCTTGAAGAACACAAAAATACGTGGTTTTGGAAGGAAGTTTTATTTTTCAAAAATTCGAATGGAGCCTGTCATGCTCAGTTTTCTCGCGACAACTGAAAATGTCAAATATAAAATCAGAACAACCGAATTACAATTGCGGGAAAGTTGTCAAAATACACAGTGGGAAACTGCCATTCGCAATTTCCATCGTAGAAAACGAGAGTAGAGCTGTCCTATCTGATATAGGAGACCGAACGATTACAAGAGCAGATCAAGACTCAACTGAACCAGAGTGAACCTTCAATAGAAAGGTGGACAACTGAAGTCTCCCAATGGTTCAGATCCAAAAATACATTCTTGCATTAAAACTTATTTCTTTTTATTGGAACTCATCGTCAGAAAACTTCTTGAGTTATGTTCGATTATATATATGGTAGAGTTGTTAATTAGCTTAATTACTCTGTTTCTCAAGTGTGCTGCTATGTAAGTACCAAATTTAAATTTCTCGAGTGCATTTTATGATAAGTATGTTGAGGTGAGGCGAGCTTTAGATTGATCCATCTGAAATGGATCAAAGTTCCACTGTCCAATAAAAAGTAACTTAACGGATTGTTCCGACCCTGTTTTTAACGGCATCTGTGTATTTTGGGTATTTTGAGACCTAATTATGGGGCTGTTCTTATTTTCTAGAGTGGGGGAATATTTTGGTAGTGGCCTTCAAGCTGTAACGGGTTCTAGTCTCATGTCGCAAGCGAACCGAATTGGCTCCGACCGTTTTAGAGGTAGAAAAACACAAGAGATATTGTCCCTGACTCTTGAGCCAATGGTTATATGGCCTATTTTTCTTAATCCTCATATGTGACCGAAGTAAGCGGCTGTTACAGCCACTACCAAAATACCCCCCCCCCCCTCTAGAAAACAAGAACTTTCCCTATTTCTAATCTTTTTTGGTTTTTTGTTTCGCTTTTTCTCTTTTACTCATTTTTTGTGCCCCTAGTGACCCCCCTTACTCGGTTAGCTAGGCCTCGTTTCGGAAAACGCACCGGGAAATTTTCTCAAATTTTCTTAAAAAGCTAACGCGGTACAACCAAAAGGTGAATACTTTCCCGTTAAACCGCACCACCGGTACTCTAGAATGGGCATGTAGCCCGGAGCTGTGTCAAATGGGTTTGATCCCGTAGTATTGATGTCGTAAAAACACCCAGGAGCGCCATAAAAAAACTATGTAACAGTCGCCTACTTAAGTCACATATGAGCTTAAAGAAAAATAGGCCCTATAACCTTTGGCTCAAGAGTCAGGGACACTATCTCTTGTGTTTTTCTACCTTAAGCGGTCGGAGCCAATTCGGTTCTTTTGCGTCATGAGACTAAAACCCTTGTTACAGCTTAAAGGCCACTGCCAAAATACCCCCCACTCAAGGAAATAGGAGCGCCCCCATACTTAGGTCTC
The DNA here is from genome assembly GCF_963678635.1 of Symsagittifera roscoffensis. Classification (NCBI taxonomy): domain Eukaryota; kingdom Metazoa; phylum Xenacoelomorpha; order Acoela; family Convolutidae; genus Symsagittifera; species Symsagittifera roscoffensis. The sequence goes on along the minus strand of NC_087063.1, from coordinate 11,028,765 downwards.
GAAATACCTAAAAAACACGAACGCCGCGAAAAACTGGGTCGGAACCTTGTGCATGGTTACTTTTTATTAGACAGCGGACCTTTGATCCATTTCAGATGGATCAATCTGAAAACTCCCCCTAACTCAACATAACAATATAAAACATACCGATACGACCTCTCGAATCGAGTAACTAAACTAAAAAGCAATTCTAGAATTGATGGGTAATTAAGTTCAACTCGAGAATTAGGTTCACATCACTAAAAAAGCCAATAAGGCAAACGGCATGATAGCAGTAACTGAGAAAAGCTTCACTAAAGTCACGAAACAAGTATTTATCAACATCTACAAATGCTTGATACGGCCATACCTTGAATTTGAGAACTTAACCTGGCACCCAAGGTTGATCAAGCATCAAAATATCTCGGAAAACGTACAACGAAGAGCGACGCGTCTAGTTAGTGGTATGAAAAATCTATCCCTAACGAACGCCTTAAAGAACTGAATCTATCATCGCTGGAATACAGAAGGAAAACAGGGACAGTGATAGAAATGTATAAAATCTGCTATGGATTTTATGATAGGAATGCCACTGCGACACCATTCGAGCGGAATGATAGGGATTCTAGAAGTAACGCATGTAAAGTAGTTGTAAGTTATGTTTAGTAACACCCACTCTTTCAAGGAATGTAAATGCGTCTAAGCGTTGTCAGAAGTCGCTATCGGCTCTTTACTCACTAAAGCGTAACCTCTCTAAAAACTGTCCTATAACTTCTAAACTAGATGCCTACCCGGTATATGTAGTCCCAATTGTAGTTTATGGAAAGTCAGTAACGCACTACTCGAAATCAAACCTCCGAGCAACTGAAAAGGTTCAGCGAACGGCGACCAAATGGATGCTTAACCACATATCCCATATAAGTGTAGACTACAAAAATTAGGAATATTCCGCTGTCTCTGTACATTGAAATGCACGACCTCCTTCTTTTCATTTCTATAGTTCGCAATAACTACGAAATTGACATTAACCAATATGCCGAAAACACCAAAAGCTCAACGTGACAAAATGAAAGAAACGTATATCAAATACCGAAAACTCGCCTTAAGAAAACCAACTCAGACTTCTTCATTAGATGCCCAGCACTTTTCAATGACATAATTCGACATACCTCAAACAGTTAACTGACATGCAGAAATCTGACATAGCGCAAATTTATGGGAAATTCTTTGAAAGATACTCAGAAATGGACAGCTGCACATGGCGAATAATGTGTCCATGTGGAAACTGTAACCCACATGGAAAACTCAGAACTCATTAACACTAAAACTACATGGGATAACAACCCTAAATCCTGTTCTACTACTACTACTACTCAAGCAAATCTAATAATGCGAATCTGGAATAAGAGGACCTCTCGACTGGAACAATCTGCCACAGCAAACGGTGCAAAGCAAGACCATCGACGAATTCAAGTGGAAACTGGACATACATTGGAAAGCGATTGCAATTGACATGTACGAATTCGAACGGAGATGGGAAAAAAACATTTGAAATGACCACAAGAGGCACTGCCTAATGGTCAAAAAAACTTGAATTGACTTGACTTGACTTGAGAATGAGAAGTTTGTAATGAATTAGTTTTAGCTCAAGAAATAAATTTTGGGTCTGGACTATTGGTTGTCCACCTTTCCACCGAAGGTTCACTCTGGTCCACTTGAATTCCACTCTCCTTTCACTCGCGAATATTTCTGTCTCCTGCCACGAATAAGACAGCTCTACTCTCGTTCGAATCAAGTATCGGAAATTGCGAATAGCAATTTCCCGCTGCTACTTTGGACTACTTTCCCGCGCTTGTAGTTCGAATATTCTTGTCTTATTTTTCTGATATTTTCAGTTGTCGCGAGAAACTTGAATATGACATTCTCAATTCGAATTTTCGAAAAATTGCAGTTCACCCCAAAATCAAGACTAAACGTTTGTCTCAAGGTCAAACTTCCAAAAATGTCCAACTGGCACAAAATTTGAAAATGAGAAACTGATGCAGAAAATCATTGAGTAATTTTGGAATTCTTAACTCATTTTTATAGCAGTAGGCAAAAACCGGCTCAGAAACTTCTTACAATGATAATTCCTGATTTACATTTGCTTAGCGAAAATAGTGCCCCCAGCAAAACACCAGTATTTCCCATTATAGCCCCTCCAGTAAAATTATAGCCTATCCACTACGTCACTCGAAAAAAAAGGCTGATGAAAACTTCTAGCTAAGCTCCAGCAATCTTCTAAACAAAATCACAACGCACACTAACAAATGAATAAGCGAATACAAAAAATTTCTATTAACACAGGTAACACTGGAAAGGCTACTCGGAGGCAAATACTTGTTGGTGGACTTTCATGTGCAATAACGGACTTTGCAACCCAATTCAGAAAGTCAACTCAGCTTTGAAGTGACGGGAATGAGTCCTGGATCAGACTATCCAAAGCCCAAATACTACTACTTTAACTACTACTCAGACAAAAACATAAACAATCACATTGAAACAGCACGTATATCTGTAATGTTCTATGCATGAATAGTAGCTCAATGTAGCGCTAACAAAAAATGGTTGCCCTTATGTTTGAAAATGCTTACAAATCTGAGAGATTAAAAATTGTTTTAAAGTCAATAAAACTTTGACAAAATGGTTGAAAAATATTTTTTTCCTTACAGATTAGAGGGGCTGTAAAGACAACATTAAAACTTATAGCGCCCCCTGGTTTGTCAACTTTAATTTGAATAAAAGCAATCAAAAAACCTCTAATAACAAAAATACACTGGAAAAAATTTTACTAAAGGCTAATCGGAGGCTAATGCATGCTCGTGGACTTTATGGATTTTGCATGTGCAATTACGGATATTGCAACCCAATTCAGAAAGCCTTGAGAGCAATAAAACTTCCAGTTTGTTGCTCGCTCAGCTAACTTATATATAATCACCTTAAGTTTACCCTCACCCTCATCGCTACCAAATTATGGCCGATCAAACGCACTGCCATATTTGCAAACGCCACCTCCAAAAAGGAGGTGTATGGAGTGTCATGTGCAAAGCATACATCCATGTCTCATGTAGCGGACTACAGAGCAGCAAATTTTTTTACGTTGGATTCTCCTGCATACAATGCAACCCCCCGCAGAACTTTGCAAAAGGATTCAACTCCACCAACAGACCAACAAGCACAGCCCCCATTACAACTCAAGAAGAAACATCACCGACAACACCCGAAACAAGCGTGCTGCCCAACGCAACACAATCTAATCCATTGCCCCCACCAACCACTACATTCACCTTCGACCCCAGGAAACTTATCGACCAAAAACTTGAAAATAAAATAAACGTGTAACAGTCACATATGAGGTTAAAGATAAATAGGCTCTATAACAATTGGCTCAAGAGTCAAGCACACTATCTCTTGTGATTTATACCTCAAGCGGTCGGAGCCAATTCGGTTCACTTGCGACATGAGACTAAAACTCTTGTTACAGCTTAAAGGCCATTACCAAACCACCCCCCCCCCCCCCCACTATAGGAAATAGGAGCGCCCCATACTTAGGTCTCGAAATACCTAAAATAGTCGGAACCTTGTGTATGGTTACTTTTTATTAGACAGCGGACCTTTCATCCATTTCAGATGGATCAACCTAAAAACTCTCCCTAACTCAACATAAATATATAAAACACACTCAAGAATATTTGAATTTGGTGCTCACATACCGACACGACCTCTAGAATTGAGTAACTAAACTATAAAGCAACTCTAGAATTGATGGGTAATTAAGTTTAACTCGAGAATTTTGTAATGAAAAAGTTTTAGCTCAAGAAATAAGTTTTGGGTATGGACCATTGGGAGACTTCGGTTGTCCACCTTTCCACCGAAGGTTCACTCTGGTCCATATGAAATTACTCTCCTTTCACTCGCGATTATTTACTGTCTCCTGCCACGAATAAGACAGCTCTTCTCTCGTTCGAACTATGTATCGGAAACTGCGAATAGCAATTTCCCGCTGCTATTTTTGACTACTTTCCCGCGATCGTAGTTCGAATCTTCTGATCTTGTTTTTCTGATATTTTCAGTTGTCGCGAGAAACTTGAGCATGATATGTATGCACAATTCGAATTTTTGAAAAATTATATTTCAACCCAAAATCAAGACTAAACGTGTTTCTCAAGGTCAGACTTCCAAATATGACCGACTGGCACATACTCCCCGGACTCAAAATCGATGTCCTCATCGCGTGTCGTCGTCTGTCAGTGAGACCATAGAATGTTGAGTGCGTCTCAAGATACAGTGCCAATGGTCATTTACAGAAGTTTGCAGCAGATTTAACTTTATCTACATCCCAAAATTCATAACCATGCAAAATTGTCACATTATCACTAAACAGCAAGCAAAATCTGCATACACCTGCACCCCGAATATCCGCTTTGTAAGCTAATGATTATAAGTTCTTTTGTTTTACCCATTCAGTAAATTGTCAAGCAGCATTTTGATTTATATAGTAGGTGTGATATACTAGTAACAACAATTTTTATTAAAACTTTTTTTCCGTGCCCTCAGATTTCATCCGAGTTCACACTCAAGCCCCTTTTTCTTTGTACCACTCACGACTCAAGAACCAATCCCTGAACACCCTCTTCAGTTCGTGCTCCTTGTCTTCGAGGTACTGGGTCCTGACACATTCGACATCGTAACCTGCCTTGCCAGTTCTTCTTCGTCATCGGAACTGATTACGATATATTCCCATGCTTTCAGCTGTTCGTAGGACCGCATCCACTCCTTTCGCGCTTGTAGTCTTTTCGCCTGATTCGATAGATCCTTCACTTTAGATTCTATATTCCTGCAAAAGGAATTGTGCAAACTCAGGCTCACGTTATTCGGTAGACCCTCAACTTTAGATTCCCTAAGGAATTGTGCAAACTCACGTTCTTTGCCAAGTCTTCCTCCAATATTGATTCCCTCGCTTTGGTATTATCTTGAGACACTCTACCAACTCTTTTCCAACACGTGGTTATTGCATTACGATGAGTTAACAAGGGCCTCTTCAAAGCTTCCGGTCCAATTTCGGCCAGGATTTGTCAATACTCCTTCTGATGTTTCTTCATGTGATCCTTCGCCACCGTGTATAACCAAGACGTCAATGTCGCTCGAAACCATGGGAAGAATCTTATGCGAATCCAGCCGAATCTCACCTCCATAGGTATACTTGGCACGCGGTCTCAAACAACTCAAGCCTTCGATTGTAATCAATGGCATGTATTGATTCTGCTGTAGGTGCTCTCGACTCTCGATATTTTGTCACATTTTCCTCGATCCATCGCAACGCCAGCATCGAGCTCACCACGAGAAGGGTGACCTTCTGCTGATGGTTCGGTAACCCGACTGACCGAATTTCTTCCACGTCCCATAAAAGGAGAGGTTAGAATGCTCCAGATACCACACTGTATGCGCCAGGCAGTGGCATGGGCATTCCCCATATGTCAATTTGATACTCTGGAGGTTGCGTTCTCCCGAAGCTTCCAACAGAGGCTCAAATTCCATCATCTTCTCATGTGTTACGTCATTCCCTTCCAGAGCTGGGGCACTATTCATCGCTTTCCCGATCGAGTTTTGTCTCTCAAAATCACTCGTGTTTTCGCTCTCTAAGCTCAATAGTTCCTCCCCCCAGATCTCACTCAAGTTCTCTCTTTGGTCCTCCGGCACAGCTCCCAGGATTTTTCTGAACAATCGGTGTGAGTGATGCGACATGCGAGCCAGGCGTACACAATTGGTTATCGAGAAGGCTTTGTCAATTAACACCCTCTGACTGGATCCTTCCACCATCGCCATATGTAGAGGGTAGTGGCTTCCACACAGTTTGGCCATTACCAATCCCACTAGAATTTTGCATTCGTTGGCAAACTGTAGGCTTCACTCACGGGAAATCCCATCTCCGCCTCAAGACCGATATTCTATCCTCTGATGTGCTTTTGGACCATCTGCAACACTCCAGGCCATGACTCTACGCTCAACGCCGTCACTAATTGGTGTTCGGATTCTAGCATCTCCAAAGATTGCAAGCTGCACATCCTCGAGAAGAATCCCAAAGCCGTCGCTATGTTCACCTCACTTTCTCCACCTCACTTTCACCACCTCTCTTTCTCCGTGATGTCACTAAACCACGTGGCTAGGTCTTCCTTCTCAAACGATAGTATTCTCACGCAGGATCGTCCATCACAGAAATGATCTCCACCTCCACACACCAGGTCCAGACAACTAACCGGTTCCATCTTCTTCACTAGCTTTTCTTGTTTGCTCGTCGTTTCCTCAGTGCCGTCCCATCCAGAATGCTGATCAGGCTCACGTGCACCACCGAATGCCGGTACGCTGCCACAAGCGGATCGGGGAAGGTGCACGTCACGGCTGGCCTATAAACACAGGTCACCACCTCTCCCAATCCCCTGATCATCCCCACGGGATCAGATCTCATGGCCAAGCACAAGCCGGTCAGGAGTGGTATTACTCCATTCGCCTCCCTCACTTCTTCTCTCGTCTTTGCGCTTCTCTCTTCGCCTGTCAAAAGCATGTTCTGCATTAGGAGATACTCCACTAGCAGCGTCTTTAGCCCAGCAGCACACTTAAAGGAATACGTATCTGGACTCGGTTGGACCTTCCTCACCGACAGGGGTTCCCCATACTTCATCAGTCGATGAAATGTTGTCAGCTCCCCATGTGTAAGGAGTATTAGACTCAAGTATCCATCAGTTCGGGGGTATACCAGTACAAGGCCAGCCGGAGGTTGATCGGCATGCTCAAGAGTTCCTGCACGAACGCCACGAAGAACGCCGCGTAGAACACCTTGTCTAGGTATTCCTTCTCCCAACAAGGACTCAAGAATCTCAAGATCTCGTGTGACCTCCGGGTCCTCAGTTCGCCCTTCGCGTGCTCCTTCCAGAAGCCTAAAAAGCCACTTAGTTTACAGCCGTGACGAATCTCCCCACTGTCATCTCTCTCTCTCATCTGCCACTTCTAGTTGTTCATCCAGAAAAACCCATATCTGCTTCACTAGTGGTGGAGCACTCTCTCGTCTTGTCCGTCACATTCTCAAGTCTCGGGGTCAGGAACAGCCATCTTCTTCGCTCTTGAGTTAGACGTTTTACCATCATTTCCACTTGTTTTTCGGCTGCCGCCACATTCTTTCTCTCGTTGTTTGGCCCCCTCGTCTTGCTAAGGGAACTCGTGATCGTTGGCTCCATACTCCGGAACCATGCTCAAGCTTTCCCGCCGTGTGCAGGTGAACATTCATTCCCGCAAACAATAAAAGCTCCGGTTCACACGGTGTCTCTGACTTTATCGCTACGATCAGGGTCAACATTTGACTTAACTCCGCCCCTGGTAGTAGGTACACCAAGGTTTCTGGCCAGAACAACTTCGGTGACGTCCCCTCAAAGTCCGAACCCGCTACGATGATCGCTCTCGCCGCTCCAGGATGAGACCGATCATAACTCGCTAACATTTTGTCCAGCCGTGAAGTTCCACAGGATCTCCCGTATCTTGGGTCTTCCGCGAGTTTCGTACCCATGTATGCTGTATCAGGAAGTACCATACTCTTTGGCTCAAGAAGCTTGTCCACCGATCCTGGCCACACTGGTCCGATGCTTGGGTGGGTCCACTATGAGGTCTGGACTTCCCAGCTCTTTGAGAGGTCTGCAATCGATTGGCCCCATTATTGATCTCTGGGGAACTCTCGTCAAGTCCGCATTCTCCAGTGTCTTGGCTCGGGAGAAGTGCTCCTCATGGGCCTTTAGCCAGTCCACGCATAATGATTGCTCACGTCCTCATGTGATAACCTGCTGATCCCCAAAGCCTCCGTCAACTCTTGTCGGCAGGCTAGATCCTCAAGATCCAAATCCTTCACTCGCTCCAGGTACCGGGTTATGCTTGCTTCCCCTGGACCTTCCACCTTCTTCTTGCTGTCTACCACCACCACTGACGACACAACAGAGATCTGGGGCGTAGAAGATTCCAACTCGTCTCCTTCCATGGGTGTCGACCTCAACTGTCTGCTTCTGCTACTAGTTGAGCTTCATCTCGAGTCGATCCTTCCCCTCAAGCGATCAGTTACCGACCGGGCTAGGAAGAAGGGAGGTATCGGGGGTGGAGCAAAGGTGAATTGCCCCCTCTCCAGTAGATCCGACACAAAGAAATTTATATGCCTCTGGAAGACGCCATTCAGCCACTCTGCGCCCCTTGGCCTGTCGAAGTGGATACCATCCGAGGATGCATCCTCCGGCAGGGAATCTTCCATCATTCTCGCTACATCAAGCACTCTCATGGGCAGCACACTTCTCTGCTGGATTTGTCTGATTATCTCGTTGATGTTTCGCACCCTCTCGTTCATCTCCCTCGCCTTCTGGTCTGCCCTCATGTTATAGGGAACGGTGCAGATGGTGAGGATTGTTGGCTCCAGGTAAATTTTTAGCTCCTCAAGAATGCAGCTCACTTTGTCTTGTAGCCTCATCATTTTTCTGGCCTCGCCCCTGGACACGTCGTTGGTTCCCATCAGCAGCGTAACTGTGTATATCTTCCCCATTTCCAGAATCTGCAGGAACGCCAACATCTGGGGCATCGCTGCGCCCGAGAAACTCAAGATTCCCTTTGCCAATGGGCCTGGATCATTGTCAGGACTCGGACGAGACTGTCCCCTATTATCAAATGTATCGTGCCTTCGGGTATTCTCGGTTGTACGAAGTACTCTGCCCACGTAGCGTCATAGAAGGCATCTCTTCTCTCTCGTTGCGCAGCCGTCAAGTCTTCTCGATTATGTCGGTGGTACCTGCCGCCAACGTTCTTCTTGTAACTCGAGATCACTACGCTCCTCACTAGGTGGTTTCTCGAGGTCGGTGGTCACTCTTCTCGTGCTGATTTCTCGCGAGCCCTTTACTACAACCTCTCTTGCAACTCCCTGAGGCGCGACGTGCCCGACCTGGTTTGACTACTACTGGTTGAACTGGGCGTCAAACCCGGCAGCGAGATCTCCATTAAAGGCCTAACTGGGTTTGCCTCTAGATTGCGCAGGGAAGGAAGGGGCTCGGGAGTCGTCCATGTTTCCAGGCCCTCATTCATGTGTGCTTGGGCCGCGTCCAAGTTGAAGCGACCGCCCGCTCGAGGGGCTACGTCTACATTCATTCGCCACTCCGGTCTCGATCTCGTGACAGCCGGTTCAGTCGTAGTCATCTTTTTGCCTTTTCACTCGCGAACGCTTGCTGCCTCCTTTGTAGTCGCTCTAGTTCTGACTTTATTTGGTCACAACTGGCTACGCTTTCTTATAGCCTCTGCTCGTGTACTCGTTCTGCCATCAGCAGATCCCGATCAAGATACGCCTTATCCGGCTCAAGTGTTGCCTGCTCACGCTTCCGAGATCCGGATACGACTCCTCTGTTTATTGCGAGCGGAACATCGGCGGTCTTTTACTCGTGGACTGAGTCTCTGCTCCTGCTGAGGGTCTGATTGGAAGGGGAAATTCTCCCGCACCATATTCCGTGTTGCTGCTCGAGCCAGTGTTTCTCGCAAGCTCATGCCCTCTCAGACCTCCATCCACATTCCAGGATAGACATCTGGATTTGCTCCTGATTTGATATTCCATCTGAAGTGTATCCCACCATCAACACGGCTTCAGTCGCTGAATCCCTTCATTCGCCTTGTGCTTCCAATTGCTGGATGGCATTCAACATTACCGCCAATCTTTCGTCCACTTGCGTATAATCAAGGTCTCTCAAGCGCTTTTATAGCTCATCGAGGGTGGGTTTTTTGAGCGCTGCTGGCATAGACTTCCAAAAACGATCCGCCATCGTTGCTTCTTTTCAGGCGATCTCACGTGTCGACAAACTCAAGAAATATTTTCACCAAATCAACTCAAGAAATATTTTCAACAAACCAACTCAAGAAACCTTCCCAAACTAACTCAAGAAATATCCTCCTATTTAAACTCAAGAAATATCCTCCTCTAGTACTGCTAGTGAAGAACCGTTCGAGATCTCTGCTGTTTTGTTCGAGCAAATGTAGCTTCATTGTCAATTCAATTTGCTAATCAATCTGAAAATAGAATTCGTTTTTAGAGTAAGACGCTTTTGCCCGTGCTTAGCCTAAACCTCCGCTATTAATACCTTTAAGACATTATTCTAATCAACTCCATTAAAATGATTCAATTTAGAGGTTAAAAACATGCAGATCGATTTTATGTTTTAGCACCATTAATTCTTCAAATTTTAATTTTCATGCCAATTACACTAAAATCCATCTACATGACTCGCGCCCCCCTTTTACCTAGCTCGAGAAAACTGTGCCTCCCAACTAAAGATTTCCATGTCCATTCAAAGCTCAGGCGATACTCAAAGAGTACTTTTTGTGCAGGTGCATCATTATCTCCGTTTCTGCAAAGACCACGTGCAGGATGGCGTATAGTTCTCTAGGATTCAATCTGCCCCTGTTTGGATCGTAGACCGGTATTGAGGCCTCTGGTATTCCTCTTTCGACCATGAAGTCCCTCAACCTCGTTAGTGCCAGCATGACATGCTCGGGGTCTATCGTGTTCCTCTCGTTGACAATCGTCACCAAGAAGCACAGATGTTTACCTGGAACTTGTGAAACTGAAGGAGGAAGCGCAGCCATTCCTACCAACCCTGGCCTCTGCCTGAATAGAAACTCCGCGTTCTGATATTCTCTTTTAAAGTCTGCTTCTAGTCTCGTGTTGAAGCTCATGTCCGCTGTTATGCAGATCGCACTCATCCTATCTGACAAAATGAAGTCGCTGTCTGTGATCAGTCCGCATTCTCCAGTGTCTTGGCTCGGGAGAAGTGCTCCTCATGGGCCTTTAGCCAGTCCACACATAATGATTGCTCACGTCCTCATGTGATAACCTGCTGATCCCCAAAGCCTCCGTCAACTCTTGTCGGCAGGCTAGATCCTCAAGATCCAAATCCTTCACTCGCTCCAGGTACCGGGTTATGCTTGCTTCCCCTGGACCTTCCACCTTCTTCTTGCTGTCTACCACCACCACTGACGACACAACAGAGATCTGGGGCGTAGAAGATTCCACCTCGTCTCCTTCCATGGGTGTCGACCTCAACTGTCTGCTTCTGCTACTAGTTGAGCTTCATCTCGAGTCGATCCTTCCCCTCAAGCGATCAGTTACCGACCGGGCTAGGAAGAAGGGAGGTATCGGGGGTGGAGCAAAGGTGAATTGCCCCCTCTCCAGTAGATCCGACACAAGGAAATTTATATGCCTCTGGAAGACGCCATTCAGCCACTCTGCGCCCCTTGGCCTGTCGAAGTGGATACCATCCGAGGATGCATCCTCCGGCAGGGAATCTTCCATCATTCTCGCTACATCAAGCACTCTCATGGGCAGCACACTTCTCTGCTGGATTTGTCTGATTATCTCGTTGATGTTTCGCACCCTCTCGTTCATCTCCCTCGCCTTCTGGTCTGCCCTCATGTTATAGGGAACGGTGGAGATGGTGAGGATTGTTGGCTGAGGATTTCCGCGCCTCCCTTTCATCAGTCTCAAGATTATGCATCTACTCCAGTACCCTCAGATTTGTATTTTTCCTTCTTTCTATCTCACTCTGTTCCAGATCTCATTCTCGTTCCGGTACGGATTAGTCTTCTTGCAAAAAGTGCTCGCTGTCGTTGATGATCTGCCATTCTTCATCGGCTACCAGCTCGCCTACGTTCACCAAATCCTCTCCTATCTCATCCGGTTGTATCTTGTCAATCAAGAAGTCGTCACCATACCTGTTGTATCTCATGCCTGTCTGTTTGCGATCGCCTTTTCTTGTCCCTGTTGTCATTGGTTGGTCTGGTTCTGTTCACTTTGGTACTTCGTTCTGCTCTGAATCATTCCAATCTTCCTCCGCGAAAGACCCTTCGTCCGATTCCACCTCTATCTTCTCGTTATCATCCATTCTCACGTCCTCGTTGCCGTCATTCTTTTCTCTGGTGCCTTTCCCGTTCAACTCACATGCTGGTTCTACCCGTAGGTACTCTAGTCCTTCCATGTTCTGTGGTACACACCAATCTTCGGGAGATGGGACGTGAGGTTTCAGATTTTTGTAGTGCGCCGCACGCCCTGTACTCAAGCGATAGAACCGGCCCTGTTGGTGTACCTCTGTTATCATAAACGGTCCTCTCCGTTTCTTCAGCAACTTCTTAGTCCCTTTTGGGGGTATAAAATTCTGGAACACCCAGACGTATTGTCCTACAGCATACAGTTTTGCCTGAAGTGTTTTTTCATCGTACTTCTGCTGTCTCATTTGTGTCTGCGCCGTGCTCCTTCTACAGAGCTCGTTCAATTCTTGTTGTCTACTGACCACTTCGTTCAAGTACGCCTCCGGCGACGTCTTCTTCCCTCGTATTCCGGGTAGAAGAATGTCAGGGGCATTGCTCTCTCCCTGCCAGTCAACATCATGAAAGGATTGATCCCTGTCATTGAGTGCTGCGTGCTGTTGTACGCCCCAACCACTTGTCGCAGATATTTGTCCCAATCTGTCATATATCACGAGCAATATACCCTGAGCATGTTCACCAGAGTTCTGTTCTGCCTCTCCACTAATCTGTTCTTTTGAGGATGGTAGGACGTGCTTGGGCAATATGCGATCTTCTCATCAGTTCTTTTGTCAGATCCCCACGAAGGCTTTCTCATTGTCCGACTGGAATGTCATCGTACAATCAAATCGTGATATCCAATGCGTTATCAAATGATCACAAGTCTCTTCCGTTGAGGCCGTCTGACATGGTACCGCTTCTGCCAGTTAAGTGAAATGGTCTATAATTACCAGTATCTGATTGTATCCCGTTTCGGTCATGCAGATCATTTGATGGTCTATCTGAACAACCTCGTTAAATTCCGAGCTTTCCAGGGACTTTAGAGGGAATTTCATTTTTCTAGGGTCGTTCACTTGCAAACACGACAAACATGCGTTCACCCACTTTTCGCAAGCCTTTCTCAACCCTGACCAATCAAACCTGTGTAGTATTCTTTGCTGTACTTTGTCTATCCCCTGCTGTCCCATTTGGTCGTGCGATCTGAACAACACTTCTGTCTAGTATAGCTGTGGTAGTATGATGAGATTGTGCTTGTGTAGTATCTTCTCCTCATCTTTCCTCATACAGGCTACCACACCATCAGCTGTGTGATACAGTAAGTCCCTTCTTTCCTTGTAGAACTGGCTCGAGATCTTGTAACTATCTTCCTCCAGATCACTTTTCTCCTTGTCTCCAATCCGGATCCATTTGGAGAGGTTGGTCGTCATCTTGTCACTCTTCTGGGATCGTATCAGATCTGATAGTCTGTATCTCGCTTTGACGTGTTCCTTCAATACCATCATTTGGCCATTCACTTTTCCGCGACTATGGATGTCGTCTTTTAACTTAACGCAAACTATCCCTCTCAAGACCTCCCTGTCATCATCCGGTTCCAGGTTCGTCCTGACGTTTGAGCTGCACGATAGTTCCCTGAATGGGTTCCTTGACAACGCTATTTTCTCAAGCTCTTCTCCTCCGTACTCATCCTGTTGCTCTAGGTTGTACGTTCCTGCGTAAGAGTCAGTTTGTAGTTGTCTGTCGTGGTGCTTCATTTTCTCCTCTGCTAATATCATGCAAAGACTGTGTTGGTCATCACCACTCTTCTCTGAGTCATCCTCACATTCATTCGACTCCCCGGACAATTTCTCTTCCTCGCTGTCTCTTTCTGATTTCAACCACTCCCCGGACTCTTGATCTGGTGCTAGGTGTTCGCCTTCCTTCTTGAAAGTCACTTTCTTCTTCCGAAGCGTAATCTGTCTTAGTATGACCTCTGGGATCTTCTCGAACAATGTCCGCTTAACTTCTTTGCCGTCAGTTGCCTTATTGTTGAGTCCTCGCCTTGAGCTGCTTCCCCTATTTTCAATATGGTAACTTCCGCTTTGTCTTTATCATTGTTCCGGGCTACCGGTTTATCGTCGGCTAGTTTCTCGAGTAGTCTCCTCAGATCTTCTCCTATCGTCACCCTTCCTGTTTCCACTTCATCGGAGTCATAGCTTTTTGCTTTTAGTGTTTCCCTTACTATCTTCGACTTGAGCATCATTTCCATCGGCATCACTGTTTTCTCTTGAGAATTTCTTTCGTCTCATGTTCTGCTGGTAGCTCGGGATGGTCCTCTATTGGTCTTCTTGACTTCTCAAGCCACCTCGTGAGTGAAAGACTGTCATACGTCGCCCTGTCCATAAATGAGAAGCCATCTTTGATCTCCGGCCTGTCGATCTCCTTTTGCTCCTGTCTCTCGTAAAACTCCGTCTTTTTGCTCAAATTGTCGGCGTTCTGATGTTTGTCCCTTGCTCTGTGCTCGATAATCATGTCGTAACCATCCAGGCGCACTAGCCATCTCCCGATGTAGCTCTGGTACATTGAGTACGTTTTCAACCAACTGAGTGCTCTGTTGTCGACTCGTAGCTTGAATGGCTCGCTGCCCAGGTATGATCTATATTTTTCTACAAAGGTCACTACCGCGAATATTTCCTTTTGGGTGCTCGGTACTTTATCTCTGTATCACTCAATACTTTGCTCCTGTAAGCTATCGGTCTCAAGGCTGTCTTCCCGTTCCACTCCTGTTCTTGGTGGAGTATTCCTGAGATCGCTATCACCGATGCATCCGTATCCCCACGTGCATTCCCTTTTCCGTGGGCATCCCTAGCACTGGTGCTTTGCACAGCTCTGTTTTTGTCCTTTGAATTGATTCCTCTGCTGCGTTATTCCACGCGAACTTCTTACCTTTGTGCCTCATCAGTTGTTGCATTGGATATACTTTGTCCGCATAGCCCTTGATGAACTCCCTACTGGTGTTCTGTTTTCGGCGATTTTCAAGTCAGTACTGCCTCTACCGCATCTGGGTCTGGTCTAATACCATGTTTGTCCACCATTCTTCCCACGTATTTGATCGAGTCCTTGAGAATCTCACACTTCGATGGCTTACATTTCAGTCCTGATCTCTTCATACAAGCAAACACCTCGTCCAGTCGTTCAATATGGTCCTCCAGTGTAAGTGTTGCAATCACCACGTCATCCACGTAGCACATTACTAAGTTGCCATATTTCTTCGTTCCGTTTGTTAGCGCTTGTGCTATCAGACTTTGGAAGGTTGCTGTCGCATTGCGGAGGCCAAAGGGCATCCTCTTCATTGAAACCTTCCCAGTTTGCATGCAAAACCCGTCTTGTCCCTGTCTTGCTTCCTCAGTGGTACCTGCCAAAAAGCCGATCCTAGATCAAGAGTTGTGAAAAATTTTGGGTCACCTAATTTTGAGAGACTTTCATCTATCCTAGAAATGGGGTAGGCATCCTTCGCCGTGACGGAGTTCAGATATCGAAAGTCACATCAAAACCTAAGTTGGTCTCCTTTCTTTTTAGCCATCACTACTCCACACGCCCACGGTGATTTGGATTGTTCTATCATGTCATACTCTAGTGGGGTCTCTATCTCTTTTCTACAAGCATCCGATTTGTTTGGGGTCAAACGCCTCGCCCCCTTCAATGCGGTACCGCCAATTCGTCTAGCTCTATTTCATGTTCTACAAAGTTGCAGCATCCAATGTCTGCCCTATGTCTCGAAAAAACATCCTGATTCCTATCTAGAACGTACTTGATGACTTCGAGCTGTTCTTCTGTTACCTTCCCACTTAAATGTTCAATTTCTGGTAATACCGGTTTATCCATTTCCAATTGTTCTAGAAATTTTGAACAGCTCGACAGTCCATCGTCTGTCTCTGACTTAAGTGACTTCACAAGACCTGAAGATCATTAATTTTCTTCAATCGTCTCAAGATACAAATATTATACCTGTGATTCGTGCAATCATGAACTTCATTTTCTTTCACATTTTCAGTCATTTCATATCTAGTTTTCACGCGCAGTGCGTATCCTAGCTTCCCCTCCTCTGGATTGTGATTAGTATATCAAGCGTATTCAAAGCCACTCTTGGTTATCGAGAAGGATCTTCCTAAAATAGCAGCACTTTGACTATTTGGATTGAGTACTATACATACTTGTTTGTTGTCACTTAGTTCATTATAGTTCTTCATCCGTAAACTTACTATTGCCGTCTCGTTCGCTTTCAGCCTTACCCTCCATCTCAAGAAAACTGAGCTTTATTTTCATTCGCCGTTATCAAATTTACCGGTTTAACTACGTACTTCTTTTCCGGGTTCCGAATCCTGAACATCGCATTGTTAATATCAATTGTTACATCGAAATTCCTGATGAAGTCTCTGCTTAAAATGAAATGGTCAGACCCATCTAGATTCTCCACCACCAGAAAGCTCATCCATAAATTGCGTTCTTCTAGGTTTAGGGCTATTATTGGTGTCCTACCTATAACCCTTAGCGCCCCCTTGTTTGTCACTGACAGACGTATTCTTGAGTCAATCAGGTCATCTTTGTTGAATCCCATGCTTCTCCAAGTCGCAATTGATATTACACTCAATCGGCTCCCGTGTCCAACAACCCACTCATTTGTGTCTTCTTTCCGCTTATGTCTGCTTCCGTTCCCAGATGTATGGCATCCTCCTCCAGCATAGCACAATGCCCAATGGATCTCACTTTTAGTTCCTCTCTTCCGACATAGATCTGCCCGGCTAGATACTCATCACATGTTATCATGGTTTTTGTGTAGATATTTTTACCATCCATATTCAACATGACCTCATGTGGTCCATAGGTTTCCGTGTATCTGTTGTCTATACGAACTGATTTACCACCACCTCTCGTGAGTAACGTCTTCAAAGCTCTAGGAGTTTGCGGGCTTATTGCACTCAAGTAATCCGGGTACACATCTATGTGCATTATTGTCTGATCACTCGGTTCACTCAGATTTCTTGTCACTTCGTGGCCGCTCACTGTGATTTTTGACATGATTCTTGCCCCAATTTTCTTGATGCCAAATGGTTTTCCAGTCAACATCTTCAAAGTGTTACAATTGCCCTTGCTCACCGAGTTCTCTCCGATCTCTGGTTCTGGTCTTGTCAATCAGAGCGTTTCATTTAATCTCTATTTTTCCATTTCCTGTTTCAGCCGTTGTTCGATTTTTTTGGTCGGCAAGTCTTGCTTCCTTTTTGTTAATCTCTCGTAGTTTATCTCTAGAGAATTTCTCTTCTCGGCTCCCGAGGCATCTTTGTTTTGTGTCACGGCCTTTACTGTCTTTGTTGATAATTCACAACTCGCTGCTTCTTTGTTGTTCAAATCGTTTTCAGCATATCTGTTCCCAGTGTTTTGCATTGCGGCCAGTGCTAGTTTGTGTTTCGGGTGATTCTGATTCTTCACCGCCTCCCAAAATTAGGGACAGTCCATTCTGAAATGGCCTTCCTGATTGCAGAAAAAACACCTCTCACCTATCTTGATGATCAAGCCACTGTAAAACTCATGTTCTCCGTTTGATTCATGTCCTCTTCTTCCGGTGCGTATCCCAAGCTCTTCATGCCCTGCTTTTATGTCGTGCAATCCGCCACATTATGATCCACTGATCCACAATTTGCGCAAGACTTTTGTTTGTCCATGTCGTCTCTAGGCTTGTACCATGACAACCTTTGTGGCTGGCTTCCCACTTCATTTTCCTGCCTTCTGAGTATGAGTACACTTTTGGTTTCATTAACATGTACTCTCTTGACTTTTATCTCATCTCTTCTGGGGTCGGTACATTATCCTTCGATAGCGTATGATACGTTGCCATCATCGTCCTCAAGTCGTCACTTCTCGCCCCGTCAATGAACTTCGAAGCGATGCTGAAGTTTTTTCTGTTCGTCGATTCTTCCCGGTCGCTTCTTCTTCTCAAGCTCTCGAGATCATCTAGGAATCGATCGATTGACTCGTGCTACCTTTGTCTTCTTTTTTCAAATCTCATCATCGCTTGATGACCCTTCATCCCTGGTCCGAATCGGTTCAACAGTATCTCGAAGATCATGTCTGCTGTATCACGCTCCTCCTCTTACTTTGCTACCACGCATTTTAGTGCATTGCCCTCTAAGTTGCTTAGTAATGCCGTGCAGGCCTGCCTTTTGTCGTTCAAGTTATCTTGTTCTAAATGAAGTCTCATTACCTCTACCCATGTGTCAATGCATCCATCTGAATCGTCCTTGAATTCCTTAGGGTTTAAGCGTCCTGTTCATCATTTCCCAGGTATTGGCCCACGTCATGGCATCCGGTTGTACACCCGTAGGTGACGCTGACTCTTCTGTCGTCCTTGTCGAGTTTGAGGCTCTCACCTTCATGGCGGTCCTTATTCCTCCTGATGCCATGGTATTATCAATCCGTGCTAACGGTGTAGATTCTCGTTTCTTTCGTTGTGGTTCCACGAAGTCAACTCTAGTTCCGGATTGTTTTTCCACCACTAATTTATCTTGGGCTATTGAGTTTCTCAAGAGAGCATCCAGTTTGGACTGTATGGCACAAGAAATTTCAGCTTGAGCCTTGCCCATTGTATCCATTCTCGTCTCTAGACTCCCCAACTTCTCATTCACGATATCATACCGTTTCTTCATTTCTTCCATATCCTTCTTGATATGTTTCTCTCGCTCCTTGTCGGTAGCCTCTACCTTGTCCGACATCTGTTGTAGTTTTTCTTCCGTCGCACTTGCCGGGACAAAGTAGTTGTCTAGGTACTCATTCTTGTTGTGTCGTACTCCCCTTTTTTTTTTAGCTCTTGGCAGTCTTCCTCGCTGTGTTTTAGGGTCTTGTCGATTTGTTCCAACTTTGCCATCAAGTCGCCCAGCTCAAGTGAAGTTGTTTTTTCTTCATTTGCTGTTGCTCCATGTGTGATCTGCTCTTCGTCTTGTTTGGCCTCGGTTGTAATTGCGGAAAATGTTCCGAAAGTTTTGCCTTTCTCGGTCGTTGGTATCGCCTCCTCTTTCTCTTTTGGTTTCATTCCGACCATCGCTGCAATCCTCTCTGTGAACGACGTTCTTTTTGTTTGAGAATCGTCTTTTATCGTTTCGGGCGTGTTGCTTGTTGTTCCCTCTACATTGTCAATGGGTGAGAACTCTATCGTTTTTCCTTTCTTGTTCTTCTGCTTTTGGCATTGGTGTGGTTTTCCTTTCCACCCCGTCAATACTCTGATCTGGTGTCTCAAGATCGATTTCTCTAACCGGTACAGTTGTTATTCTACTGCTTTCTCCTTGGCCTTATGCTCCTTTACGCTTCTTGTATCGACCATGTTTACTGAAATATTCTTTTCATTACTTTCGGAATTGATAGTGTTGCTTCCCTTTGCGACGAGGTTTGATTTTGTTTTGGTCCTGTTGCTTTTCTTTCGGTTATCGATACCCTATTTCGTTTCTTGATTTTTATGAACAATTTTTTTATTTGTTATTTACTATTTTAATATTTGCAAGTCCCTATTGTAAAATCCGATTGAAGAAAAATTTCTAAAAAAAAACTACAATCAGTCTAAACAGTCTAAATCAGTTTTTATCTATATCAATTTCAGTCCTCAGGACCCTTCGTTCTAGTTTTGGGATGCTCTAATACTTTCTCAGGATTTCTTGATACTCGCCTAGGACCTTTCACTCAAGTGTTGGGATACTTCGATGGGGTCGTGGTACAATGTGGTGCTGTCCTGGTATATTTATTTTTCCATTAGGACCATTAGTGTTCTTTTTGGGACACTTCGTTACTGTCCCAGGATTTTTCTGAACCCTCCTACGACCCTTCGCTCGAGTGTTGGGACACTTCGTACTGTCCCAGGACTGTTCTGAACCCTCCTAGGTCCCTTCACTCAAGTGTTGGGACACTTCGTACTGTCTCAAGACTTTTCTGAACCCTCCTACGACCCTTCGCTCAAGTGTTGGGACACTTCGTATTTGTCCCAGGACTTTGAACCCTCCTAGGAGACTTCGCTCGAGTGTTGGGACAATCGGATCTCTTGCTCCTTAGTGTTGGGACACTTAGATCACTATCCCCGGACTGAGTGTTGGGACACTTAGATCACTATCTCAAGACCACCGGCTAGACTCTTGCACTTTTTCCAACCTCGTAGCTCATTTGTTTCTTCGTCTGATTGATGAAATCCCCTGTACCTTGTGTCGAGTATTGGAATTTCTGATCCGCTATCCCAGTACCAACTCTAGAGCTCTAGTATTAAAAAATCCCCAAAACCCAATCCTGTCAATCAAAATGTTACCTACTAACCACCCTGAAATTACCTTTCTTATAATAATCTGACGCAACTCGAAATACGACTTGTTAGCAAGTGCCTGATGATCTCCGATTCGTTAAAAGCCAATTAAATTTGATCCAAAAACGTAAAAATTTGACTGAGAAAAATGAAAAAATTTAAAAAATGTGGTGACTACACACAATTCAAAGGCGACCAATGTGGTCTTTTTGTTAAAAAAATGTCTGTTACCTGATGTTCCCGGTTTTTCCTCCCCCCTACTAACGGTCTTTCGGGGTGGTCTCTTTTTGGGTTCCAAAAACGGTCTATTTCCGATCCCCTCATCCAATCCGACCAGGTTACCTACCCTAATTTGATTTTAATTTTGGATATCCTCGCGTTGCTACTCTTGTTCTGAGTTTAAAGATGGATCGTTCCAGACTCTGGGTCTACTAATGTAACTAAATCGACGATATCGATTGTATAGTTACTATAATATGTCCCCCTTTTCTCAATGTTCAACCACCAACCTCTATCTTAACCAGCCCCCCTTCTAACCTCCCCCCCTATCTAGCCCCCAATTAAACCGAAAATTACCCTAAGTGCAATGAGTGCTAAAACTCTCGAGAGAAAACCGTTGAACCTGTTTCCAAGCTCTGCTCAAGTAAAAACGTTTCCTCAAAACGGTTGGCATTCGCTTATTCAATTTTACACTTACATCCAAAAATGTAAAATAGATTTTAACGATACCCGTTTGACCAAACAGAACCTCTGTAAACCCCCTTCCGTTTTCTCTGTTCTGCTTTAATCACAACGCTGGCTGATCACTTTTCGGTTGGTCACACTTTCCCCCTGGGCTGGTCACCTGTTCCAGTCAAGTCTATCAGTTGTCAAGCCTCCTTGTTGTCCACTTTCTCACTTCGCTGGGCACCTCTTTCAGCCAAGTCTAGCAGTGTTCCCCTGATATCACAAGCTATCTGAAAGCCTTACACCGCCCCACACTTGGGCACCTGTAAAACTTTGCTGGTTTGATTGAGACGATCGGTCTAATTGGAAAACAGTATGGGCATACTATTTTAATTAATACAAAGGCTTGATGCACCTAATTTGGAAGTCAAAGCCACTGTCTTTTTTATTTTTTTATTGTTTTTTTCCCTATTTCTAATTTTTTTTGGTTTTTTGTTTCGCTTTTTCTCTTTTACTCGTTTTTTGTGCCCCTAGTGACCCCCCTTACTCGGTTAGCTAGGCCTCGTTTCGGAAAACGCACCGGGAAATTTTCTCAAATTTTCTTAAAAAGCTAACGCGGTACAACCAAAAGGTGAATACTTTCCCGTTAAACCGCACCACCGGTACTCTAGAATGGGCATGTAGCCCGGAGCTGTGTCGAATGGGTTTGATCCCGTAGTATTGATGTCGTAAAAACACCCAGGAGCGCCATAAAAAAACTATGTAACAGTCGCCTACTTAAGTCACATATGAGGTTAAAGAAAAATAGGCCCTATTACCTTTGGCTCAAGAGTCAGGGACACTATCTCTTGTGTTTTTCTACCTTAAGCGGTCGGAGCCAATTCGGTTCTTTTGCGTCATGAGACTAAAACCCTTGTTACAGCTTAAAGGCCACTGCCAAAATACCCCCCACTCAAGGAAATAGGAGCGCCCCCATACTTAGGTCTCGAAATACCTAAAAAACACGAACGCCGCGAAAAACTGGGTCGGAACCTTGTGCATGGTTACTTTTTATTAGACAGCGGACCTTTGATCCATTTCAGATGGATCAATCTGAAAACTCCCCCTAACTCAACATAACAATATAAAACATACCGACACGACCTCTCGAATCGAGTAACTAAACTAAAAAGCTATTCTAGAATTGATGGGTAATTAAGTTCAACTCGAGAATTAGGTTCACATCACTAAAAAAGCCAATAAGGCAAACGGCATGATAGCAGTAACTGAGAAAAGCTTCACTAAAGTCACGAAACAAGTATTTCTCAACATCTTTAAATGCTTGATACGGCCATACCTTGAATTTGAGAACTTAACCTGGCACCCAAGGTTGATCAAGCATCAAAATATCTCGGAAAACGTACAACGAAGAGCGACGCGTCTAGTGAGTGGTATGAAAAATCTATCCCTAACGAACGCCTTAAAGAACTGAATCTATCATCGCTGGAATACAGAAGGAAAACAGGGACAGTGATAGAAATGTATAAAATCTGCTATGGATTTTATGATAGGAATGCCACTGCGACACCATTCGAGAGGAATGATAGGGATTCTAGAAGTAACGCATGTAAAGTAGTTGTAAGTTATGTTTAGTAACACCCACTCTTTCAAGGAATGTAAATGCGTCTAAGCGTTGTCAGAAGTCGCTATCGGCTCTTTACTCACTAAAGCGTAACCTCTCTAAAAACTGTCCTATAACTTCTAAACTAGATGCCTACCCGGTATATGTAGTCCCAATTGTAGTTTATGGAAAGTCAGTAACGCACTACTCGAAATCAAACCTCCGAGCAACTGAAAAGGTTCAGCGAACGGCGACCAAATGGATGCTTAACCACATATCCCATATAAGTGTAGACTACAAAAATTAGGAATGTTCCGCTGTCTCTGTACATTGAAATGCACGACCTCCTTCTTTTCATTTCTATAGTTCGCAATAACTACGAAATTGACATTAACCAATATGCCGAAAACACCAAAAGCTCAACGTGACAAAATGAAAGAAACGAATATCAAATACCGAAAACTCGCCTTAAGAAAACCAACTCAGACTTCTTCATTAGATGCCCAGCACTTTTCAACAAACTCAAGAAAATTAAATTTGGTACTCACATACCGACACGACCTCTAGAATCGAGTAACTAAACTATAAAGCATCACTAGAATTGATGGGTAATTCAGCTTAACTCGAGAAGTTTGTGATGAATTAGTTTTAGCTCAAGAAATAAGTTTTGGGTCTGGACCATTAGGAGACTTCGGTTGTCCACCTTTCCACCGAAGGTTCACTCTGGTCCACTTGAAATTACTCTCCTTTCACTGGCGATTATTTTCTGTCTCCTGCCACGAATAAGACAGCTCTTCTCTCGTTCGAATTATGTATTGGAAATTGCGAATAGCAATTTCCCGCTGCTATTTTTGACTACTTTTCCGCAATTATAGTTCGAACCTCTGATCTTCTTTTCTGATATTTTCAGTTCTCGCGAGAAACTTGAGCATGGCATGCTCAATTCAAATTTTTGAAAAATTTCACTTCACCCTAAAATCAGACTAAACGTTTTTTCAAGTTCAAACTTCCATATATGAGCGACTGGCATAACGACTTATATAAAGGTGTCGTTAACTGGAAACTGCGCTTCATAGTTCTGAGCAAGATCCAGCCCGGTTTCCAATTCATATAATTACTGAACCAGCAGCTGTTGTCATTAGTAGAAGAAACACCAAATTCTAACGTCGCAAGGAAAGCAGCAAGGAATCTCCCACATTTGATGCTCCCTAAAACTAGATCAGAAACAAACGGATCAAATTCCAAAACTCTGAGCCGCAGCATAACTTTATGGAAGCAAGGCCTACTAGACAAACTTTGTGAAGACAAGCAGTGAAGCAAAAGCTGTCCAAATTAGACATCCAAAACAGAAGAAGTGCGAAGTAAACAAGGAAGTTAAGCAATTCGATAAACTAATGAGTACGGGCAAAAATTTAAATCCATTGGATGCCTTTCAGACAAGAAAACAGAAGTAGTAGTTTCGCTAAACGAAGTCATTGAAGGAAAAACAAACCTTAGTATCCTGAAAGAAAAACACTCCTAAGCCAAAACAGCGAACACTAACTGTATAACTGAATTAAATGAAGACACAATGCCATACCACCACTTTATATTCGAACTAAAATATGTCAAGACACTTCGCAAATCAACCTTGAAAACGCACGGAAGCCACGGTCCCTCAGGTCTAGATGCATGCGAATGGAGAAGGACAATAACTTACTTCAACCAGACATCAATTGAGCTTTGCAAATCAATTGCAAAGGTATCCTATACAACAGCAAGTAAAGTTCTCCCCCATGAAAACCTAACGGCGTACAACTCGTGTCATCTGATGCCTCTGGACAAAATCAGGGGTACGTTTCTTCGGTATAGCGAGGTTCCGAGAAAAATATTTGGTTGGCAGAACAATCACCCAAATTATAAAATCAGACCTTAAAAATCTCAGAAATCAAATTCAACTCTGCTTAGGCCAGAAGTGCAGAATCTAATATGCTATCCACAGCTTGAGGAATGAGTTTGAGAAACCGGAAATGGATGCCATACTACTTATTGATTCAAAAAATGGCTTCAACTCGCTCAATAGAAAAGTTGCTCTAAGAAATGTAGAAATCTTGTGTCCGGCACTACACTATGCGCTGGCCAAACATTCCTCAAATTTATGTGTCAATAACACGGTTTTGACATCTACCGAAAGCACAACGAAAGGTGATCCCCTCGCAATGGCACTGTACGGATTTGCAATAATCCCACTGAATGAGCTCCTGCAAAAACCAAATATCACCCAAAAATGGTACGCAGATGACGGAAGCGCTGCCAGGTGATCTTAGGAGTCTCCACGCAATACTGGAAAAAGTGTATGTGAACGGAAAGGCTTTGGGATACAATGTGAAGCCTTCCAAGTGTTAACTCATAGTAAGGAAAAGCATCGGAAAGCGCCATAAAAGTATTCGAAGGCACAAATATTACAATGGTAGACGGTTTTAGAGTCCTTGGATCGGTTATAGGAACACTATCAGCATGCGATAAATACATGGAAAGCAAAATGACAGCAACTCTAACTGAAAAACTTTCTAAAATAGCTAAAACAACACCTCAAAATGCATACTCCAGCCACACAAAGGGAGTTCAAATTAAATTAAGCTTTCTAACCAGAACAATTCCGGAAGCAATTAAGAAAATGGACGGAATTGAAAAAAATGTAAGACAGCAGCTACTTCATACTATTACTGGTAAAAACCATATAACCGATGAAGATCGCAGCCTTTTTGCACTACCAGTAAGAATGGTAGGATTAGACCTCCTCAGTAACCCTGACTTTTCCAGAAACTATGAGTGATCACAAGCCATTTGTGATCCGTTAGAAAACAGTGAACCAGAAATAGCTGAAACCGCACAAACTCTGATGAATAGAAACATCAACAATGAGAGACAGAATATCACACTCTCAAAAAAGGCAAAAATTATGGAAAATTGCGCTTCAGAAAAAAACGGACGGCAAGTCTAGCGTCACAGAAATTGGCTAAGCGTGCTAACCTTAAAAAATAAAATTTTTGCCTCAACAAATCAGATTTTAAGATGGATTACATCTGAGATATTGATGGGAACCACCAAACACTCAACATACATGCCCATGTGTACAACCGTTCTCACTGACCCACTCTCTACACTGTCACAAAGGTGGATGTTTCACCTACGACATAATTAAATTCGCGATACCTTTGCGACACTCCTGGACGAAGTATGCCATGATGTTGAAAGAGAGCCGAAACATAAACCGTTGGAAGGCAAAAGCTTTCACAACAAAACAACCACCACTGAAGATGACGCTCGACTGGACATCAAGGCAAATGGACTCTGGGGAGTCCGATTCATCCAAAAAATTTTCGAAGTAAATTTTTTTAACCCCATGCTAAATTCTGCCCTAAGACTATATCTGACGCCTGAAAATATCATGAGAGTGTCAAAACATACCAACAAAGAATTCTGGATGTGGAACACAGCAGCTTTATTCCACTAGTTTTTGAGTTTACCGGTGGAGCAGCACCAGGCTCTAAACAAACCGTGCAGGAGCTAACAGTGAAACTAAAGGAAAACGGAACGAATCATTCCCGGACACAATGAACTTTATAAGAACAAAAATAAGTTTTGCACATATGAGGAGTGCAATCCTCTGTCTTAGGGGATGCGAAAAACTTAAAAATATATCCAACATAGACATTTCTTTCTGTGCTAAAATCGAGGAAGGTAGATTTTAATTGACAATTCTTTGGATGCATTAAAATCGACTTGATTTATTCATAAAATTTTGCCGATGTATTTATATAGCGTTGGTACGGTCCTATCCAACCTGAGCACGTATCGTTGCATGACGGGTTGGCCCATTTTAATTGACTATTTTTTTTACAAACCAATGAGCGTTACTACATAGTACATGTTTTTTTTCTTAGCATTGAAATAGGCGCTGCACGTTGTTTAAGATTTATGAATGCAAAATGAATTAAAATTGTGAAAACTTTATTTTTAGATTCATTTGGTAAATTCAAAAATACAAAGAAAAAAATCAAAAATTTAATGGTTTCATTCAAAAAGACCAAAAAACAACAAGCAACTGTTTCAAATAATGATATATTTGTTACGTATGTAATAACATGCTTGATTGTGATTGGTTATTTTTGTAAACTTTATTTTAGAAATAAATTATATTTGTCCAAGATTGTGTAACAACGCTCACCCAGAGAAAATACATCGACGGAAAGTGAAGTTAAATCCTATAACAATTGGCTAGCGTCAATTGCTTTTTGTGCCATTCGAACAGATTGCATTTCGTTTTATTTGAAAAGAAGAGTACGATACTTCGAACTTAACACTTGTTTTTTGTATTATGAGTCGAACAGTGGAGGTATTTAAAGTCATGAGTTTTTATCTTTTTTGAATTGGACGTGCAAGATAAGTAACAATCAGAGTTCTCGCGACAACTGAAACTGTGAAAATCAGAACGACGACTGTTATAAAAAACGACAATAGGAAGAAAAGATAGTTTTCTTACAATTGTTACCATGCCTATTCCTTGGATCGGGAAGGCTTAGAATGAGAATAGCAACACTTCCTGGTTTCATCAATTCTATATTCTTCACCACCTTCGTCGTTGACTAGGATCTGGTCTATCTCTGCTTCAAGTATGATTGGTTTATCCTCGTCTTCAGAAATCTTCTGACTGCTGGTTTCAATCGTTTCCCCCGAAATTTTGTCTCCTTTTTTCTTCGAGCCTGTCGGCTTCTAGCCACAAAAAAGTTGCTCCTTGAGGTTCTTTTCTGTTCTGGTATGAATTTCCTAGAGCTATCACTCAACTTAGGTATCCTTGACTTGCTTTTTCAAAGGATATCAATAGCATATCTATTGATGTTTTGATTGAGAGTTGCAAATCTCTGGGTCTCAATTTAACTTATTCTTAAAACTTATTCTTAAAACTTATTCTCAATTTATCTTATCCTCTTTGTTTATTTACGGACAAGTCATATAAGCATTCACAATTTTCTTGTCATTTTTGCTTTGCTTATGTTTTTGGTTTCCTATATTTTCCTAATACATTGACTTTAAGTGTTGAGTCTGCGCTCCCAGATGCAGCGACATTCGGCTTATCGTAAGACGAAGGGTCTTTTTTTTAAATTCCGGATCGACGTTCCCGTTTTGGTACAGTAAAAAGTCGAGCCGATTTTCTTACTTTTCTGGTTCGACGAAATTGGGACCCTTTCAGATTGGTTAAATAGAAATCCTTCCGGATAGCATAATCTGCAGATCGACAAAACAGGATCCCTCACGGATTGTCTTTTTCAAGACTCTGCCCAGTAGGCGAGTTGGGGACTCTTCCGGAAGGGCGAAATGAAATACGTCCGAATTTGCGATTCATAGACCATTCAAGAAAGGCGTTTGAGAGGCCTTCCGGGTTGGCTAAGTCGAGACCCTTCTGGACTGGGGAAATAGGGACACTTCCAGATTGGCTAATTGAGGACCCTTCCGGATCGGGACCCTTACGGATTGGAGAAATTGGGACTTATGCTGATTGGCGAAACTGGGAGCATTTGGGATTGCTGAAATAGGGGTTCTTCTTTCGGATTGCTGAAATAGGGGTCCCAAATTGGCGAAATTGGGACCCTACTTTGATGGTTTCTCGTATTCTGCTTCCACCTCCTTCAGTGTCAGTCCTGGCTCGGTCGCTGAATTAATGGTCACGCCACTATGGTTAAGCAATGCATTAGTTATTTAAAATCTGGTGAATTTCTGCATGTCATTTTAAGCCGTACTTATTGTTCAAAAAGAACGTTGATGCCGATTCCAGTTGTGACAGGTACTTCTTCGTGATTCGAAGGGTCGAGTTTTCTTTCTGACATATAGTCTTCCTAATTCTCCCTTCATTTTTGACTTCTGCATGCTGACCGTTTCATCATCAGTCCCTGTTCCTATCAGGAGTGAGCACAATTTGTGCAGAGTGATCTTCAGTGTCTACAAGAATGATATAAATGTTACCACTTTGTGCGACGCTTCTTGGATTATCGTGGAGTCCGTGGTTGAACTCTCTATCGCAGGGAGTCAAGTGAGATGTAGCACAGTTCCGACATCTCTCAATCTGTTCTTGTTGAAGTTGCAACATATTTCCTTTCTCTACAAGAGTCGATCCGCTTGCTAGTCGTCTCGTTCTCGTTTCATCGATATTCCGTTCTTTTCTCATCTTGAGGATCATTTCTGATTTGGTGTGATTTTTTAGAGCTATCAATTAACTTAGGTATCCGTGGTTTATTTAGACTCATCCTTCTTCATCACCTTATATCGCTCACTTAAGTAACTTAGCGGCCGTTTCGAAATACTTATTATTAGCACCAGCACAACACGATAAGGTTATAGAGGTAAATTTCCAAGAGACCGCGAAGTTGACGAAGTTATAGCTCAATATCGCGTATATTCAATTTATGCGCAGCAGCAATTAAAATGTTGTCTAATAGAACGGTGGCACAGTTGTTGATTTCAAATGAGTTTTAAAGATGAAATGTAAGGTATCAGGTTTTTGGAAAAAAAAAGAGAAGAAATTTAATCAAATAGAAAATTACTAATCAATGGTTTATTCTTTGAAACTCGAACGTTCCTTGCAGCACTTAGCAGACAAAACTTGAAAGCAGTTTTTAGTTAATCAAGTAGATGTCCATTGAATTCACAATTCTTCTTTTATTTTCAGCTTTTTTCTTACACTTCCGGATCAACATACCCGTTTGTGTACGGTAACAAAATTCTTAAGTGACCGTTCTGGTTCGGAGAAAACAGAACCTTTCCCGGTTGACGAAGTAGGGGCCCTTCCGGATTGGCGTTTTTGAAACCCTTGTGGGTTTCTGAAATGGGGACTCTTCCGGATTGTCGAAAAATAGACCCTTCAAGATTGGTGCAATTGGCGAATTCAGGATCGTTTCAGATTGGCAAATTAGGGACCCTTCGCAGTTGAGACTCTTCCGGCATGCAGAAAAGGGGATTCTTCTGGACTGGCGAAATTGGGACTTTTCCTGATTGGCAAAATACAGACCCTTCCGTATAAGCGAAACAAGGAACCTTCCAGAGTGGCGCTTTTGGTACACTTCCGGTTGCCATCCTATAGCTTTTGATGTTAAAATAAACAAACTGGGAAGGGTCTTTTAATTGTTTTCTACCCTCTGTTTCCAAATTAGGCGTTTATCTGCCAAACTGGGAGCAAAGTGAATTATCATTCAAATTATTTATTCCAAGTTCTCTACCCTTCCTGTTTGACAGAAAACAGCCTAAAATGGCTTTAGTTGACAGTTTCAAGACTTTTGGAGGGGCGTTAAGACTTTTTCAAAAAAGTTTCTCTGGACCGGGAACGGTGTATCCTCAAAGCTCGTGTTGTTGTCTAAAAATTATTACAACATTTGTACCGTCAAACTTTCCAAAACAGTGAACCAGAAATAGCTGAAACCGCACAAACTCTGATGAATAGAAACATCAACAATGAGAGACAGAATATCACACTCTCAAAAAAGGCAAAAATTATGGAAAATTGCGCTTCAGAAAAAAACGGACGGCAAGTCTAGCGTCACAGAAATTGGCTCAGCGTGCTAACCTTAAAAAATAAAATTTTTGCCTCAACAAATCAGATTTTAAGATGGATTACATCTGAGATATTGATGGAAACCACCAAACACTCAACATACATGCCCATGTGTACAACCGTTCTCACTGACCCACTCTCTACACTGTCACAAAGGTGGATGTTTCACCTACGACATAATTAAATTCGCGATACCTTTGAGACACTCCTGGACGAAGTATGCCATGATGTTGAAAGAGAGCCGAAACATAAACCGTTGGAAGGCAAAAGCTTTCACAACAAAACAACCACCACTGAAGATGACGCTCGACTGGACATCAAGGCAAATGGACTCTGGGGAGTCCGATTCATCCAAAAAATTTTCGAAGTAAATTTTTTTAACCCCATGCTAAATTCTGCCCTAAGACTATATCTGACGCCTGAAAATATCATGAGAGTGTCAAAACATACCAACAAAGAATTCTGGATGTGGAACACAGCAGCTTTATTCCACTAGTTTTTGAGTTTACCGGTGGAGCAGCACCAGGCTCTAAACAAACCGTGCAGGAGCTAACAGTGAAACTAAAGGAAAACGGAACGAATCATTCCCGGACACAATGAACTTTATAAGAACAAAAATAAGTTTTGCACATATGAGGAGTGCAATCCTCTGTCTTAGGGGATGCGAAAAACTTAAAAATATATCCAACATAGACATTTCTTTCTGTGCTAAAATCGAGGAAGGTAGATTTTAATTGTCAATTCTTTGGATGCATTAAAATCGACTTGATTTATTCATAAAATTTTGCCGATGTATTTATATAGCGTTGGTACGGCCCTATCCAACCTGAGCACGTATCGTTGCATGACGGGTTGGCCCATTTTATTTGACTATTTTTTTTACAAACCAATGAGCGTTACTACATAGTACATGTTTTTTTTCTTAGCATTGAAATAGGCGCTGCACGTTGTTTAAGATTTATGAATGCAAAATGAATTAAAATTGTGAAAATTTTATTTTAAGATTCATTTGGTAAATTCGAAAATACAATGAAAAAAATCAAAAATTTAATGGTTTCATTCAAAAAGACCAAAAAACAACAAGCAACTGGTTCAAATAATGATATATTTGTTACGTATGTAATAACATGCTTGATTGTGATTGGTGATTTTTGTAAACGTTATTTTAGAAATAAATTATATTTGTCCAAGATTGTGTAACAACGCTCACCCAGAGAAAATACATCGACGGAAAGTGAAGTTAAATCCTATAACAATTGGCTAGCGTCAATTGCTTTTTGTGCCATTCGAACAGATTGCATTTCGTTTTATTTGAAAAGAAGAGTACGATACTTCGAACTTAACACTTGTTTTTTGTATTATGAGTCGAACAGTGGAGGTATTTAAAGTCATGAGTTTTTATCTTTTTTGAATTGGACGTGCAAGATAAGTAACAATCAGAGTTCTCGCGACAACTGAAACTGTGAAAATCAGAACGACGACTGTTATAAAAAACGACAATAGGAAGAAAAGATAGTTTTCTTACAATTGTTACCATGCCTATTCCTTGGATCGGGAAGGCTTAGAATGAGAATAGCAACACTTCCTGGTTTCATCAATTCTATATTCTTCACCACCTTCGTCGTTGACTAGGATCTGGTCTATCTCTGCTTCAAGTATGATTGGTTTATCCTCGTCTTCAGAAATCTTCTGACTGCTGGTTTCAATCGTTTCCCCCGAAATTTTGTCTCCTTTTTTCTTCGAGCCTGTCGGCTTCTAGCCACAAAAACGTTGCTCCTTGAGGTTCTTTTCTGTTCTGGTATGAATTTCCTAGAGCTATCACTCAACTTAGGTATCCTTGACTTGCTTTTTCAAAGGATATCAATAGCATATCTATTGATGTTTTGATTGAGAGTTGCAAATCTCTGGGTCTCAATTTAACTTATTCTTAAAACTTATTCTTAAAACTTATTCTCAATTTATCTTATCCTCTTTGTTTATTTACGGACAAGTCATATAAGCATTCACAATTTTCTTGTCATTTTTGCTTTGCTTATGTTTTTGGTTTCCTATATTTTCCTAATACATTGACTTTAAGTGTTGAGTCTGCGCTCCCAGATGCAGCGACATTCGGCTTATCGTAAGACGAAGGGTCTTTTTTTTAAATTCCGGATCGACGTTCCCGTTTTGGTACAGTAAAAAGTCGAGCCGATTTTCTTACTTTTCTGGTTCGACGAAATTGGGACCCTTCCAGATTGGTTAAATAGAAATCCTTCCGGATAGCGTAATCTGCAGATCGACAAAACAGGATCCCTCACGGATTGTCTTTTTCAAGACTCTGCCCAGTAGGCGAGTTGGGGACTCTTCCGGAAGGGCGAAATGAAATACGTCCGAATTTGCGATTCATAGACCATTCAAGAAAGGCGTTTGAGAGGCCTTCCGGGTTGGCTAAGTCGAGACCCTTCTGGACTGGGGAAATAGGGACACTTCCAGATTGGCTAATTGAGGACCCTTCCGGATCGGGACCCTTACGGATTGGAGAAATTGGGACTTTTGCTGATTGGCGAAACTGGGAGCCTTTCGGAGTGGTGAAATAGAGTTTCTTCTGGATTGGCGAAATTGGGACCCTACTTTGATGGTTTCTCGTATTCTGCTTCCACCTCCTTCAGTGTCAGGTCTGGCTCGGTCGCTGAATTAATGGTCACGCCACTATGGTTAAGCAATGCATTAGTTATTTAAAAATTGGTGAATTTCTGCATGTCATTTTAAGCCGCACTTATTGTTCAAAAAGAACGTTGATGCCAATTCCAGTTGTTACTCTTCGTGATTCGAAGGGTCGAGTTTTCTTTCTGACATATAGTCTTCCCAATTCTCTCTTCATTTTTGACTTCTGCATGCTGACCGTTTCATCATCAGCCCCTGTTCCTATCAGGAGTGAGCACAATTTGTGCAGAGTGATCTTCAGTGTCTACAAGAATGATATAAATGTTACCACTTTGTGCGACGCTTCTTGGATTATCGTGGAGTCCGTGGTTGAACTCTCTATCGCAGGGAGTCAAGTGAGATGTAGCACAGTTCCGACATCTCTCAATCTGTTCTTGTTGAAGTTGCAACATATTTCCTTTCTCTACAAGAGTCGATTCGCTTGCTAGTCGTCTCGTTCTCGTTTCATCGATATTCCGTTCTTTTCTCATCTTGAGGATCATTTCTGATTTGGTGTGATTTGGTGTGAGCTATCAATTAATTTAGGTATCCATGGTTTATTTAGACTCATCCTTCTTCATCACCTTATATCGCTCACTTAAGTAACTTAGCGGCCGTTTCGAAATACTTATTATTAGCACCAGCACAACACGATAAGGTTATAGAGGAAAATTTCCAAGAGACCGCGAAGTTGACGAAGTTATAGCTCAATATCGCGAATATTCAAATTATGCGCAGCAGCAATTAAATTGTTGTCTAATAGAACGGTGGCAGAGTTGTTGATTTCAAATGAGTTTTAAGGATGAAATGTAAGGTATCAGGTTTTTGGAAAAAAATAGAAGAAATTTAATCAAATAGAAAATTACTAATCAATGGTTTATTCTTTGAAACTCGAACGTTCATTGCAGCACTGAACAGACAATACTTGAAAGCAGTTTTTAGTTAATCAAGTAGATGTCCATTGAATTCACAATTCTTCGTTTATTTTCAGCTTTTTTCTTACACTTCCGGATCAACATACCCGTTTGTGTACGGTAACAAAATTCTTAACTGACCGTTCTGGTTCGGAGAAAACGGAACCTTTCCCGGTTGACGAAGTAGGGGCTCTTCCGGATTAGCGTTTTCGAAACCCTTGTGGGTTGCTGAAATGGGGACTCTTCCGGATTGTCGAAATAAGGACTCTTCTGGATTGGCGAAAAATAGACTCTTCAAGATTGGTGCCATTGGAGCTCTTCCATAAGGGCGAAATTGGGATCCTTCCTGATTGGCGAATTCAGGATCGTTTCAGATTGGCAAATTAGGGACCCTTCGCAGTTGAGACTCTTCCGGAATGCAGAAAAGGGGATTTTTCTGGACTGGCGAAATTGGGAATTTTCCTGATTGGCAAAATACGGACACTTCCGTATAAGCGAAACAAGGAACCTTCCAGAGTGGCGCTTTTGGTACACTTCCGGTTGCCATCCTATAGCTTTTGATGTTAAAATAAACAAACTGGGAAGGGCCTTTTAATTGTTTTCTACCCCTCTGTTTCCAAATTAGGCGTTTATCTGCCAAACTGGGAGCAAAGTGAATTATCATTCAAATGTTTTATTCCAAGTTCTCTACCCTTCCTGTTTGACAGAAAACAGCCTAAAATGGCTTTAGTTGACAGTTTCAAGACTTTTGGAGGGGCGTAAAGACTTTTTCAAAAAAGTTTCTCTGGACCGGGAACGGTGTATCCTCAAAGCTCGTGTTGTTGTCTAAAAATTATTACAACATTTGTACCGTCAAACTTTCCAAAAAACATTTATGTTGTATAAAAGTGCTCTAAGTTTTTGATCTAATGGTACTAAGAAAAACTGGATCCGTTCGCTGGGTTATATTCCATTTTCTCTAGGACTTACGTAAGAGGTTGCTGTTAAACGGGTTGTAAACTCCGTCAATTCACCACACAAAAAATTAGTTCAGTAAATTTTATCGAGATGAAAAAAAAATTTTGAAAAACTTTCTTTCTGAGTGGTGTTTTAGGTCTCAAAAATTGTGAAAACTTGCATCACAAAAGTGACTTCCTTCAAAATCCGCTTGCTAGTCGTCTCGTTCTCGTTTCATCGATATTCCGTTCTTTTCTCATCTTGAGGATCATTTCTGATTTGGTGTGATTTTTTAGAGCTATCAATTAACTTAGGTATCCGTGGTTTATTTAGACTCATCCTTCTTCATCACCTTATATCGCTCACTTAAGTAACTTAGCGGCCGTTTTGAAATACTTATTATTAGCACCAGCACAACACGATAAGGTTATAGAGGTAAATTTCCAAGAGACCGCGAAGTTGACGAAGTTATAGCTCAATATCGCGTATATTCAATTTATGCGCAGCAGCAATTAAATTGTTGTCTAATAGAACGGTGGCACAGTTGTTGATTTCATATGAGTTTTAAAGATGAAATGTAAGGTATCAGGTTTTTGGAAAAAAAAGAGAAGAAATTTAATCAAATAGAAAATTACTAATCAATGGTTTATTCTTTGAAACTCGAACGTTCATTGCAGCACTGAACAGACAATACTTGAAAGCAGTTTTTAGTTAATCAAGTAGATGTCCATTGAATTCACAATTCTTCTTTTATTTTCAGCTTTTTTCCTACACTTCCGGATCAACATACCCGTTTGTGTACGGTAACAAAATTCTTAACTGACCGTTCTGGTTCGGAGAAAACGGAACCTTTCCCGGTTGACGAAGTAGGGGCCCTTCCGGATTAGCGTTTTCGAAACCCTTGTGGGTTGCTGAAATGGGGAATCTTCCGGATTGTCGAAATAAGGACTCTTCTGGATTGGCGAAAAATAGACTCTTCAAGATTGGTGCCATTGGAGCTCTTCCATAAGGGCGAAATTGGGACCCTTCCTGATTGGCGAATTCAGGATCGTTTCAGATTGGCAAATTAGGGACCCTTCGCAGTTGAGACTCTTCCGGCATGCAGAAAAGGGGATTCTTCTGGACTGGCGAAATTGGGACTTTACCTGATTGGCAAAATACGGACCCTTCCGTATAAGCGAAACAAGGAACCTTCCAGAGTGGCGCTTTTGGTACACTTCCGGTTGCCATCCTATAGCTTTTGATGTTAAAATAAACAAACTGGGAAGGGTCTTTTAATTGTTTTCTACCCCTCTGTTTCCAAATTAGGCGTTTATCTGCCAAACTGGGAGCAAAATGAATTATCATTCAAATAATTTATTCCAAGTTCTCTACCCTTCCTGTTTGACAGAAAACAGCCAAAAATGGCTTTAGTTGACAGTTTCAAGACTTTTGGAGGGGCGTAAAGACTTTTTCAAAAAAGTTTCTCTGGACCGGGAATGGTGTATCTTCAAAGCTCGTGTTGTTGTCTAAAAATTATTACAACATTTGTACCGTCAAACTTTCCAAAAAACATTTATCTTGTATAAAAGTGCTCTAAGTTTTTGATCTAATGGTACTAAGAAAAACTGGATCCGTTCGCTGGGTTATATTCCATTTTCTCTAGGACGTACGTAAAAGGTTGCTGTTAAACGGGTTGTAAACTCCGTCAATTCACCACACAAAAAATTAGTTCAGTAAATTTTGTCGAGATGACAAAAATTTTTTTTGAAAAACTCTCTTTCTGAGTGGTGTTTTAGGTGTCAAAAATTGTAAAAACTTGCATCACAAAATTGACTTCCTTCAAAAGACATGGAGATTTTATCCGGTTGCTTTTCTCAGTTTTTCAAATAGGCTACGATGTAACTCATTCATGAAGATAGCGCTTTCTACCAGTACACAAAATCAAGATATCTCAAAACTTGCGTTTTCTAGTGGGGTCAAAACATCATTAACTTGACTATAAAATTTATCTGTAAATGGTTGGTTTGTTAAAAATGGAATGAGATATTTCATACAAGTAGAATTAAAAAAAGAGTAACTAGTATTACTGAAAATATTTCACTCCTACGGGTCTGGTCAGTATCCAAATTAAGGTGCTTTTTCGGAATTTCGCAAATCAGAGGGAAGTCACTTCAGTGCAGTCACTGTCGTGCACTCGAATATCTGATGTCGTTTTTCATTTTTACAAAATGATACAAAATCGTTTAAGGATACCAATCAGTCGGTTGTTGTCGTGTTTGAGACCCTTCTAGCAACAAGGATTGCTGAGTAGGTCCTTTCCTTCAATAACCCGACCCTTCTTGATTGATTAAAAAATAGCATTAAAGTGCTTAAAACCTCCAGTCACCCTACTGAACCGGTACAAAAAAAACTACAGTTGATCTTTATAATAAAATGCGATACAAATTAGTATATGGAGCAAAAAAAAAAGTGAAACCAGGTAACATCTCTTCTGGGGAGGTATTTATGTTTCATACTTATTTTTAGTGTTTTCGGTTCAAATTTTGTGTTTGGTTTTTTCTTCTTGTCATTATATTTGTCACATAAAAAGTTAAGAGAAATAGGCCCTAAAACATTGGCTCAAGGGTCACGAACACTACCTCTTTATGTAACTCAATCTGTTGGAGCCAATTCAGTTCACATAAGACAAGGGACATCACGATCTTGTTTCAGCTTAAAGGCTACTACCAAAAAACACGCACTTTAGAAGTAAGCACGTTTCCATGGCCAGG
>NC_087063.1:10947776-10991241 GCF_963678635.1 Symsagittifera roscoffensis | reverse complement strand
GTAATTAGTGAAATAAAACAAATGGTAAGAATCACAACATTCCCCTTAGTGGGAAAAAATTTAAGTTACTAAGCGCCATGATACCTAACATGTTATCAATCCCTTTTTCTCCCTCTCGAGAAGTCCGACAAAATGAAATTTTCAATACTGCACAGTATAACAAATGTCATTTTGATGCTCCAAAGGAATGACTAAATTATAGAGGATAATAAATTTCCTAAATCCGGCGGATTGTAATCCGTAGTTACAGCTAAGTAAGCACTAATTGCGCTTTAGACAAAATACTAGTACAGATTATAAATGACTAAATGTGAGTTTTAAAATTTCATTGAGTTTAGCTGTCTCCTTCCATAAATTTTTCCAGCTCGGCGTTGAAAATTTCACTATGTAAGTCGATGTAATTTGCAAAACAGTTCACGGCATCTCTCAGAGAATCGTCAGTAGAGGCGATGGAGAATCGATCAGGAGATTGGGTGTAAGCTAGGTCCGGTGTACTGTCTTCCGGTAGTGTGTTGCAAATGTTGGTCTGATTATCCAAGGGATTCTCTCTGAAAGTTTGTGTGGGGAGCTCGAGCTGTCATCCTCGTCCAGAGATATAGGATTAATAGCAGAGCCTGGTTGGTTTTCTAGCTCATCTATAATATCTATGAAATATCGCTTACCATAGAATTTAGGGGGGCCAACATTTCGGCTTGAACGTCTTAAAATAAGTTCGTTACCGGTGGTATTAGTTTCCTTAGGATGTCTATCCTCGCTGGTTCCAATTTCGTCTGAGGAGTCCTCTATTTCGAAAACTGGGAAATCGACCGGTTTTTCTCCCACCAATGGTTTTGTCCAATCCGAAGGAATGTTTGGCGGCTCCGTAGTCGTAGCCGTAGAAGGTTCGTCAGGTGGATGTGAGGTAGTTTGAAGTGCAGGTTTCATACTAATTGGGCATTCCGCTGTGTCCGAGGGTTGAGAATGTTCGTCTAAAATCTCAGGTTTTATATTAGTTTGATATGTTTTAGGGTCTAATGATGAGGTAGGTTCTTTTTTAAAATTGTCGTTATCTGAAATGAAGCGTTTTCTGATCATTTCTCTACATGGGAAACCTCCCGCAATCCATTCCCAATCGCTAATGTCCGACGTATCCGACGGAATAAACATTGATTCGTCACCTGCTAGGTATCCAGTATTCGACGTCGAGGCTTTATTTTGGTTCTTCTTCGATTTGTTGGATTTTGAAGGCTGGTTCGTTCCTCTAGATCTGGTGGTGACCGGGGTGAGCGACACTGTTTGTCTTCCTGACTTAGTGTCTGGTTTCCGCGTCTGTTGTGTCTTCGATTTGTATGACTTTCTTGGACCTACTTGTAAATCACCGTTAGAGAAAAAAGGAAAGGAGATATTTCCTTTGAATGAACGAATTCTAGAAGATTTAGACTTTGGAATGGCGATGTCCGATTTTCTAATAATTTTTCCGTCGGATAATTCAACCGTGGATTTTGTTGAGTTTATTATTTTCTGACCTAGTTGTTTATAGAAGGGATTTCCGTTTATACTTCTGTTAGTTTTCCGTAGTAATTTACCTTTAAACGGACTGTTTAAGGACACTCGGGCTGATTGAGCTTTTGAAGTAGTGGGAAGGTCTGAATCATAGCCTTTCTCCAATGGTGACTGGTTCTTTTTCGGTATGAGGGAGTCTTTGTATCCGTCCTCTACCCGATCGTCAGCGTTCCAGTCGAGGGCCCTTTCTCTGCTTAAGATCGACTTCCCTTTGTCTAAAAATCCACCGGATAAATTATTAGATGCCAATTGCTTCCAGATCGTGTTCGGTTTTCTATTAAAGTGTATTTCGAACGGTGAGCATTTAATTTTAGATTGGAAGGAAGATCGTAGATTCCAAATGATTTTCGAAATGGCGGTTTGTAATGTGGGTTTTTGTTGATCCAGTGACATTGTTAATAATTTGATTTTTACAGTATGAACAAGTTTTTCTACAAGCCCGTTAGAACGATGGTCCCCAACTGTACAGAATATTAGTTTGATATTAAGAGAATTGCAAAATAATTTAAAATCCTGACTAGTAAAGCAGGATGCGTGGTCGACCCGAATAGATTTTGGAATCCCATGGAGATAAAAATAATCTTGAAGAAATTCGATTACTGTGTTTGATGACGTTGAAGATGTAATTTTTGCTGAAGGGAATTTTGAAAAACGGTCTATACACAATAAGATGTATTTATTGTTTCCCCAGTTGTTATCTAGTGGGCCGGCAAAATCAAGATTTATTTCCTCATTAGGTTCAAATAAGGTGGGAAGTTCACTAATTTGTGAAGTTGGAATGATGCTTTTTATGTTCTTACCGGTTTGCGTGCATTGTGTGCAATTAATCCCGTGGAAGTAAATTTGTCGATATATGTGTGGCCACCAAATGTATTGTGCCAAGTATTTCATACCGAATTGGCCAGGGTGAGATTCATGTAATGTTTTTAAAACGGCGTTTCTAAGTGTAAACGGAATAACTAGTTTTCCATCCATATATAATAGTCCGTCGGATTCATGAAGTTCTTTCGAAAATTGGTGTAGATAACGGGAATTTGCATTGATGTTATCTACTTTTTTCTGTAGAGCTTTAACAATTGGGTTTAATAATTCATCATCTTCCGTTAATAAAGCGACCAATTTTGCATTGAATAATGTATTTAAATCCAAAGGTCTTTCGGGTAACTTGAGATTTTCTCGGAATTTAGTTACTAACTTCTTGTGTTCTGATGAAATTTGAAAATCGATAGAGACCTGTATCCCGGAAGTGGAAGGATTTACTACGATTTGGTTACTTGACATATTTACACTATTTATAAGTTTGAGATCCGAAGGATTACTAATTAAGCTACTGTTAAGGATTAAAAAATAGATAAAGGCTGAATTTGATAGGATAATTTTAGTAAAATCAGTGTTTGAGAAATCCGAAGGAATACATTTAGAATTACAAAGTTCTGTTCTATAATGTTTTTGATTGCAGATTGAAATGGAAGAGCTGACGAAATTCAATGCTGTGATTATTACGTGATTTCGTAATTTCATGTAATGGGAATTTTCCGAAATCGAATTAATTGAATTACGTAATGGATTTTCATTATCCGAAGGATTGAGTGCACTATATATTTTTTTGGTAGTAGCAACTACAAATTCTTTGTCGTAGTGTGATGAGGGAATTGCTTTACCCCAAGGAGTTCTTGAAATTAAGTCTGTAAAACCCATATCTTTTCCCGCTAAGTGTTTGATAGTAAAATTGAATGGTAGGAGACGATCTACCCATCTTGTCAATCGGCTATGGTATGTTTTGTTTCCGTGATTTGGTGACAAAGCGGAAAGGAGAGCTTTGTGGTCGGTAATAATTTCAAATTCGGAGCCATAGAGATAATTTTTGTAATGTTCAACCGCCCATACAACTCCTAATAACTCTAATTCGTTTGTTGAATATTTCGATTCGTGCGGATTTAAAAATCTTGAAGCAAATGACACTGTTTTCCAAACTTTCTCATGAAGTTGTTCAAGGGATGCACCTAATCCATTATGTGAAGCATCTGTTTTTACTCTCGTGGGCTTTTTTACGTCGAAATGAGTGTTTTCGGTAAGATTTACTATTTCAGATTTAATCTTGACAAAAGCTTTTGAGTGATCTTCATTCCAAAGGAAAATTGACTTCTTAATTAAAAGAGGTCTAAGCGGGCTTCCGAGGGATGCTAGATTTGGTACAAATTTAATGTACTGATTAGTTGACCCGAAGAATGATCTTAATTCTTTTAGATTCTTTGGGGTTGGAATATCTTTGATTGCCTTGGTTTTATCGAATAATGGGGCGATTCCGGATTTCGACATTTTAAAACCGAGCCATTCAATTTCTTTTTGGAAGAATTTGCACTTCGACCATTTAACTGCGAAATTGTAAGTGTCTAACGTTGATAAAATTTTGTAAACGATTTTCTTGTGATCGTTAAAACTTCCTTTGGAAGCGACTAATATATCGTCGAGGTAGCAATTTGTAAAAGGAATGTTTCCCAAAGTTGAGTCCATGACTCTCTGAAACTCGTTTGGCATATCGCCGAGTCCGTAAAAACCCGTTAAAAATTGATAAGTGCCTGTTATATCTCCGCCGACTAGACTAAAGTTGCATTGGCTGCTAGTAAAATTGTCCAGTGCGAGTTGACTATATGCGTTCTTTAGGTCTAGGTTTGTAAACCATACTTCTCCGGCGGAATTGTCCGAAATTTGAGCCGCCACGTTATCAACTAATTCGTGTATATTAGGCATCTGATATTTGTTCTTGTATATTTGTTTGTTGATGAATTTTGAATCAAGGGCTAGCTTTATCGATTTGTCTTTTTTACAAGTAATAACTATCGGACTAATAAATCTGTCCTCGTCACAGTTTTCTAATTTTTTGATGTGTCCTTCGGATTTAAGCCTGTATAATTCTGTTTTTACTGAGTCTAGTAAGTGTAAAGGGACCCTCCTGCCTTTTAGTTGAATTGGCTTTAATGGTTCATGAAAATGTGTTATTTTTGTTTGATTCTTTATTTTTCCAATCCGAAGGAATAGTTGTTTGAAGGTTTTTCCAATCATTTCTATTTCATTATCTATGTCAAGTGAAGTAACGGAATTGATAAACTTACAAGTTCTCTTGTTGGTGAGTGTTGCGTATTGTTTTTGTGAAACTTCGATTCCGACTTTTGGTAAATTGTCGTTTCCCAAGATGTTTCTTTCATGACCTTGAGTTAGAAAGAAGTGGCATTCCTTGTGGGACCATCCATTTGAGAAAATTGGGACAATTACTTTTCCAGTGATATTTATTGCATTGTTCGTAAATCCACAATAGAGTTCCTTGGTAGCTTTATCCACTGGATATATTTTCACGTAGGGGTCTCGTAGTCTCAACTCGTGTAACACATTCTGTTTAAGGAAGCTTACAGGGCTTGCTGAATCCACCTGTATGTTCAGAATTACTTGGTTTTCATTTCCTAAGCCGATATTTAGTAGTTTCTTCATCTCCTTTCCTTGATCATCGTAGATAGTTGTTACGTTTAATACTGAGTAATCGTCGTTATCGCTTTGTCCAGACTCTGACCATGCATTTATTACTCCACAGCATTCTCTATTAGCGTGGTCAATATGTACATCTGGTTGTTCCGAAGGATAATGATGATCCGTATTATTTACAATTTGGCTATCCACAATATTTACATTTTTACGGCGTGATTTACAAAGTCTAGTAAAATGTCCTCGATATTTACAAGTCGTACATGTTGTATCTTTAGCAGGGCAAACCGCTAGATGTCCTTTTGTAAAACTTCCGCCGCATTTCATACATGTGTTGTTTCTTTCGATGTTTAGGGTGGGTTCTCTTTTTTTATTAAAATGATTAAAAGATTTGTTGGAAGAATATCCGCTGGATTTAAAAGTACTCTTCATCTTTATGTGGTTTGTAATTCCTTTTTCATCAATCAGGGCTACGTTTAAGGCTTCTAGTGGCGGTAAGGTTTCCGTGAGAAGTTTCCGTTGGATATCTGAATTCTTCATGTTATTAATAAAAATATCTCTAATCCATTCGTCTTCTCCTGTGGGAATGTTACATCGTTTTGCAATTTCAGCCAGTGCCCCCCAGAATTGTTCTAATGATTCTCTGTCCCTCTGTTTTCTGTTTAATAGTTTGTGTCTTTCGAAGGTTATGTTTGTTTTTCTCACAAAAGCTGTGGACAAATTGTCCCAAAATTCTTTGAAAGAAATTTGTAGAACTTTGACTCTTGTGAACTTCTGGCCGAATATTTTCTTTCCTTCGTTTCCAAGGGCTAGATAAAGTATGGATCTTAGTTTTTTGTCCGCCTCTTCCAGTCTCATACCGTTGAATTTCTTGGTTTCTAACTTTATTGAGGCCATTTCTTCATCATCGAATCTATTTTGTTCTTGGATATTCCTCTCGATGCGTGATGTTTTTTGAGCGTCGGATTCGTTTTCCGGCGGATTTTCCAATGTTGGGGAGGTGGGTGATATCGTTCCGTTGGATTCAAGAGATTTTCGATGTCGATATTCTCTTTTGCGATTATCGCTAGCTGGAATAGATCGCTCCA
Source organism: Symsagittifera roscoffensis (assembly GCF_963678635.1). NCBI lineage: Eukaryota > Metazoa > Xenacoelomorpha > Acoela > Convolutidae > Symsagittifera > Symsagittifera roscoffensis. Next base: position 10,985,134 of record NC_087063.1, on the reverse strand, counting down.
CTCTTCCCAAGGAATTGGTGGGTCCACAGTGTGGTTCTGCCAAAATGAAGGTATACCTCTCACGTTTGATTCGTTGCTGTTTGACTGCGCCATGATAAAATGTTCCTTTGTTACGGTTAATTCTACTTAGTTACAAATAAGATATGTTTAAAAAGTGAATTAATCTCTAAGTTAAAACATTAAAAAGTGAGCGGTCATTCTCTCCGTCGGAGAGAATGAAGATAGCAAGGTCAAATCAAGATTAACCAGTTAAGATACTTTAAAGTAATTAGTGAAATAAAACAAATGGTAAGAATCACAACACCGGTCATGATGGCCAAGGAACTTTTATAGGCCCACAGAAAGCTGAAAACTTTGCTATTGGCGACTGTTTGGCACTTAAAATCTCTCGCTTTCTTCAAAGACTCATTTGCTGGGATGCCCGGGATCCAACAGAGAAAATAACCTCTAATTGTTTTCGACAGTTTTGCTGCTGTTCAGGATAAAAGGTCATAAAATGCAAACTTGTCACTCGCATTATGTATTCGGGTAAATATCACGGCCGAAGTAAATTTGAAAATCACAACTGGACAAACATGTCATTAGATCCAAAATAGCCAAAAAAAAAACTCATCTTGCTAGTAAGTACAATCAATATAATGGTCAAACATCTTCAACTGCTGCTAATAATATTAGGTGAGATTTATCTTAGTTTTTTGATGTGTAAACAAATGAAAAAATGGACCGTTTTATTCCAGCTGTGTTATCTGCTCGCGTTACTGGGTCGTGGACTTCTTTAGCATTTGTCATCCCTGACTCATATGGTGATGATCTTAATCTAAAATGCTTCGATTTTGGGTTAGTGAACTAAAAAAATGAAAAATAGAGGAAATCTTTTCAGATTGTCGTATATCGTCTCACGTGCGCGTTTTACGTCCAGACTTTTGTGACATCTTTTCGCTTGTCTAGGTTTTCGCAAACATTTTTGGGTATTTCCAATTTTTCGCGACCCAAAAATCTGTTGTGATTTTTGCGACCAGTTTGAGACGTTGTGGCCAAGTTTACGAGTTTTTGCGACCGATATTCGATCTGTCCAGACTTTCGAGGGCAGACTTTGTCATTATAAGAGTCTCTCCATAAAGTTTTTCTGGTGACTCAGATTCGTTCTGTTTTCAGTGGAAACGGTTTTGCTTTGGAAATTATTGTCGATTTTCTTGTAAAGCTAGAGCATGAGAGAAAGAACCTCTCGCATTCAAGTTTAGGCATAAGCAATCAATAATAACGGATTATTATGATGATTTTTTGAGAACTATGATTGATTATAATCACCAAAATCAGGTGTTTAAAAAATTTTATAACCGATTACAATCGTGATATTTTCCAAGAAATTATAATCTATTATAGACGATTACATTTGATTACAACTCATTCAAAAAACAGTTAAAATCAATTATAATTAATAATATATGATTATGATCTCTAATTTTGCCGGAAATTCGTAATACCAAAAGTCCCTTTTAACTATATCTCATGGGTTACTGTCAGTTTCTGTCTAAAAGCGAGATGTCTTGTCACACTTTGGTTCGACTCAACACAAAGTCTTACCACGAAACAAAACTTCATAAAGATACTTTCGTATTAGTTGAAAAATTCTCGCGGTAAGAAAAAAATAATTCTTTCGAGTAACTGATGAAACTAAAGCAAGGTGCTGATAATTTGGTGCTTTAGAAAACTTAAGATGTACATCATGAATCAACTCCAATGAGAAATGAACAAATGGAAAAATTATAAGTTTGAAATGATTGGAAATTGTTTAAAGTCTTTCTCTCACTTTTCACATAAGCCAAAGTCTACAAAAAGCATAAAATATAAGCAGTTTGGATGCAAAGTTGGAGACAAAATGGGCAAACAAAAATGATTATAATCGATTATAATGGATTTTTAAGCACAACATATGAATTAGGAACTGGGATAAAAAATCGATTATAATCAATTATAATTGATTATAATTGTATCAAAAAGTAGATTGATCACTACTCGATTATAATCGATTGAAATTTATTATAAATGATTATAATTGGATTTCAGAAATAGAGATTAGAGTCGAATAATGATTGATTAAAGTCATTTTTTTCTCCATTTTAGTACAAAAATTATAAAATAACCGCTTATTAACGCTTGTAACTGGATGCGGGCTCATTCTGACGTATAAAAAAACTAAAAAGATTCTACAATTCTGATTCAAGTCCGAAACGATTTACAAGATCATTTCGGACTATGTTGAGAATCGCAAAATCTTCATCACGAGGCGAAACTGTGCACTGGATAGGCGCACAATTTTTTGTCTGTATGTTCCTGGACTACGGAGACAAATCTTTACAAAATGGTCTAAATTGTAAGTGAATTCCACTTACAAAAGTTTTGTGGATTTCGCGTACAAATACCTGTATCGTAAATGTTGTCGGCACATTTGTTTTGCTGCGGATTCCGCAACAAGCAAATAAAACTAGTGGTTCTGGAATCCGCAAGTGCAAGTGGCTTCCGCAAAATGTAAGTGGAATCCGCAAAATGTAAGTGGAATCCGCAAATTTAAGTGGAATCCGCAAACAAAATGCGGATTCCACTTAAAATTTGTGGATTTCTCTAGTAATTCGCGGATTCCACTGAAATTTTGCTGAAGTCAGTTACAGTTGCGGATTCCGCTTACAGTAGCGGATTCCGCAACAGCTCATTGTACTACTCGTATGTCTTATTAATTGTTTGTGAATTCCACAAACTGTTCTGGATTCCGCAAATACAGTTGCAGGTTCTGCAAAATCGCCGATTTTTGAAGCGATTTTGAGCGGTACAAGGTTCTAAGTGTTTGTTTCAAGAATCCAAAGCAGCAAAGATGATCAAAGAAAAGTAGCAATGTTGCGGATTCCGCGACAAATCTGATTTGGCCGGTTGCGGAATCCGTTTACAATGCACAGATGCACAGTTTGGCCTCGAAATTTTTCAAGATTTTTATCCGTCAGAATGAGGTGTTTCTTTATGCTAATTTTGTTTTTGCTGCGTTATTTTCAATTATTATCATAGTACACTCTAAGAACTTACTAAAACAAGCTCAAATGAAAAAAGATCCTTATTTAATAGGTAATTTTTGGTATAGAAACATAAAGGTATAAAAGCCTGAAAGGTTACGAAAAATTCTAATTGAGAGAACACATTGCCATTTTAAGGTCAGAGAAGATTATGTTTTTGCTTTTTCACATTTGTTCTTTCACGACAAAACATGTATGAAAAATGAAATATTAGAACGCATGAATGAAAAAGAAATCATTTGCATAGTTTCGCGCTTTTTTCCAGGCTCTTTCACATTTTTCAGGGCTCATTCACAGTTTTCTGGCATCTTTCCCTCAGAAAGAGCAAAAACATGCTCTTCAACAGTTAGAACATAATTGAAGATGGCCTCGGGCAAAAGAGCCGCACTCGGGCACTTCGTGCCCTCAGGCCGGGCATTTTCAACTGTGTTCTAAATACTACAACGACAGCGTGTAAATAGAAGCTGAAAAGAGTCCATTATTGATTGACTAGGTTAATTCCCCATTATTTGCCCTGCTCTGATGCTCTTAGGACCTTTTTAATATTTAATGTTTATTGCAATTTTGATTTTTTGCATAGATAATTTTTCATTTTTAAGAATTTTAACCTTAAGCAAGAGTTTCGAAAACGTTACACTTCCATAGGCCCGGTTAGGATGGATATCAAGTATCTTAAAAAATTTTCGAACATATTATCAAGAAAACTTTAGATTTATTGCAGGTTAACACAAAATATCCATTTTTTCCTCCGAAAATTGAAAGAATGACAAAAGCGCAGAAAGCGTTTTAAAGAAATTTTTGAAGCCATTCTTCAATGTCGGTGAAGGTTTTCAAAAAATAAATGAACATCAATTTTTTGAAAAAAAACATCGATTAAAACTTGAGCATATTAGAAACGACTTATGTGGTTTTTGATGCGACTCAATGCGAATCCACTTGTTTTTTCAAACTACTACTAACTTTGGCGGATAAAAAACCAAAAATCTAAAACAAGCTGGACAATTTTTGTTTCTGAATTTGCCATTTCAGTGCTTCTTTCTGCACATTTGGCTACTTGGTGAAGAATAACAAGTGGCCTCTACGTTGGAAAGAAAAATACAACCAAGTGTTTGACATACTGGTGCACAGAGCCTACAAAAACATCAACTGGTTCTCATTCGATAACAACGAGCTCGGTTTGTACCTTACAGTTATTTTGATTTTCCGAGTTATCACAAAAACCTTGACATGCTAAAATATCTAAACGCCTTACAGTTTACCGCTTCATAATTTTATCTGAGAAAAAAATTCAATCAAAAACGTACAGTTACAAAGCCTGAATAAAAAGTCTGAAATTTGTCTAGAGAAAAAAATTACGCCGAACACAAATATTTGGTCGGAAAAATTCTAGAGGACGGTTGAGAGCTCTTTGACCTTACTGAAGTTTATTTGTCTTTCTTGTTGTTCTGGGGTGCTTTTTAGGCTGGGGTGCTTTTTTAACCGAAAAATATTTTGAGTTTTTTAAACTCATTTTTGACAGAGCTTTATGTCATCTGAAAATCTGGATAATCTAAGCTCAAACTTGAAAAGATATTTGAATTGCGACGAAGTTTTTTTAAGTTATGGCGGTTTGAAAACTACCAGTCTGGGTGACATGTCTCGTTCTTTTAACGCGTCAGTGGTTATTTAATCCCGCTCAGAAATTGTTCCAATTTGTGCTTAGGGGAGTGCGGTCTGTATTTAGACAACCACGTGTTCATACTTGTCAGTAAGCAATTAAATACCATATTAACCAATCATAATCGAGACGAGAAAGCAAACTTACCAAATAAATATTGATTAGTAATTCATTTCTTCCTTGTCTCGGTTCTGATTGGTTAGTATAGTATGTGTCCGCTTACTGACTAGTCTGAATATGCGTTTGTCTAAATACTGCTACGTAACCGTGCTTAGACCAGCTAGTAGAAGCTAACAATACTGCTCGTATATCAGGGCAAAGCCCTTAATGTTCCGACTGTCCCTCAATTCATATCGAATAGTTTTTGTGGAAAAAAGTACTGAAAACCTTTACCATTTGGACAATATCTAATTGTAAAATTTTGAGTTCTACAAAAACAATAAGACCAATTAGCTAGCCTCAATTCAATTTGGAATGATTTTGTTGTGCGGGATAATTTGCCACGCATAAATAGTTCGCGTTACGCTCGAATTTTTGTTGAAAATAATTATTTCGATTGGTGAAAATTAACTGAATAAAAAAACCACATCGAGCACAAATATTCCCTTTTCTTCGAAAGTCGGAACAAAAATACGTTGCTAGACGCTACTAAGATGCTCCTATATCCGAGTAGAGTCAGCTGTTCATAAAACTTGAGTAAACCTCGAGGAAGATTCTTGCAAGATCTTGGAAGATAACCTTCAATCAAAATTTTTCACAAAAATTTATTCTGATCGCCAGAAAAAGACAATGGAGATCCGATTTGACTACGGTCGCAGAGAGTTCCGAGTTTAAAAACGGATAGAAAATTTTAAAATTAAGTTGAACTGGAATTGTTCATTTGTATGCTCATTTTTTTTCAGTTTTCGTAATGTAAAAGTTTCAGGTTGTGGTTATATTTTATGCATTTCAATTAAAAATTTCCAAAACGATTTTTTTTTATTGAAATAGTTCATCTGGTTTTGAAAACATAGTGGTAAAATTTTAATTTATTGTGATGTTTGTCAAAATTGTGATCAATAGAGTCAATTAGCTTGAGTTATTTTTTATGGTGTGAATATAAATACGTTTATCCGTATGCGGTAAGAATTTTCAATTTTCTTTTTTTTTCATTTGCGTAAACATATAAATATTACCACCACACTTCCCTTCCCACATAAACATTATTGATTGTAATCGCGCATAAAGCCGTTTTTTTCTCACAAAAAGTAATATCTTTACTGATCTCGTTTTAAGAAAAGGCTATCTTTAAAGGAGGTTATCATGCAAAATAATCGTATCATACAAAGTTCGTAGTCACTCCAACTTCGGCATGCCCTAGTAATCGTTATTTCAGACCACTTTCAATTAAGAATCCGAACGCTGCAAAAGCCTTAATTTAGTCAGGTAGTTTGATTTGCACTATAATTTAGGGAGATGTTGCCGCTTCCAGAATGATATGTACGAGCAGGAGGGTCGTCAGAAGGGATTATCGCCTGCCGAGTACTACTACAAAGTCACTGATTTCTCCCACGAGGGCAAACGGCTAAACTACTTGAGGGTAAAAAAACAATTATTTAGCTAATTTGAAACAGGGTTCAGAGTTCATTGGGTTACAATAAAAGTAATCTTGCAGAATATTTAACTGAAGTTGAATACTTCGCTGTAATTTTTTGCCCTGAAACACAGCAACCAAACTTTTCTCAAATGCGAACACTTGTAGGTCAAATGGCATTAACATTGCTAGTTAATTTACGTGTTTACTGATGCCAAGTGGACTTTCAAATGCCAAGTGGATTTTCACACAGTGATTTAACAAAAAAAAGTAATATTAACTTGATCAGGCGCGGATCTAGGAAATTCTCGAGGGGGGGGGGGGGGGGGGGGGGGGCAAAAAAATGTTGAAAATTTTATCGAATTTATTTAGGTCGACCAAATTGATTTTCTGAGCTCTCCAAAATCACCATTAAGACCCTAAAGTGACCAATTTTTCTGCGCCGCAGGTAAGATTTTGAAAATAGGCCCAAAAAAGCGCCTTTAGAACAATGAACAATTTTAAGGTCACTCAGCCAAAAATGGATATCTCTAAATATACAAAGGGGGAGGGGGGACCATTTGAGTCGGCAGGGGGTCAAATCCCTGAGAGGGGAGGAGCGCCCCCCCCCCCCTAAATCCGCTACTGAACTTAATCCAAATTGCCTGTGCCACAGAAAATTTACAGGAAATAAAGTAAATTTAGTAGGCATCTGTCGAAAATCAAAGATGGCAAACAAAGTCAAAATTGTTAACTACACTAACAATTCAGCTTTAAATTTTTGCACAAATACTCGAGCAGCCACTAATGCATAATGAGGATCTAGACGGTACATTACATGAATACTTGATTGATTTCTAGATGCGATGATTTAAAAAGGTTAATTAAAGTGATAGTCACTGCATTGGATATTTCAGGTGAGCAATAACTTCGGATGTGGTTACTTCATATGGGCGGTTGGGTTTGGTCAGGGACCCCTGAGGGTAATAGAGGACACTCCCCGATCAACTCCCATGGAGTTAGAGACATATTTCCTCATCCAGGGCACAGCTATATTTCGATTCCTCACTACTGGCGAACTTCTGGAACAGCTGACTTTCTTATGGTTTAAGCAGGCCTTCATTTGCCCGGAGAAGCCTTGGTTTTGCTTGGAAGATCTAGTTCACGATGAGTTCAAAAGAAGAAGATTGAATGAAAACTCAACAAACCTAACTTGAAACATTTTAAATATTTGATAATGATCTGATTATTAGTTATAACGTCAATTATCAAAACTACTGGACGATAACTATTTTCCACCCACACTTATATGATTGATAACTTCCTTTTTGTTTTTCAGGGCTTAAATAACCCTAAAACTGAATTTAGTCCTAATGACTTGCTGATCGACCATTAAATTAACACTGACTTCTAAACAAGTCTTAGAATAAGCAAAAACTTCAGAATAGTTTTCGCATTCAGAGTTACGATTTGAATACAAAATCACAATCTTAAAAACAAAAATCACAATCTTAAAATCACAACCAAAAATCCACCCTAGGTGAGAGTTTTTTCCGTAATGCGACAAAAGACAACTCGCAATAAATGACAACTCGCTATAAGAGACATCTCGCAATATACTCACCGCCGCAGCGGCGCCAACTTGTTCCGAGCATGCCAACAGAAGGTAGACGCTGAAAAGATTCTTCTAAAACCTTGTGAATTTTTTGCTAACTTTTGGTTGCTTTTTTAGGTATCATTAAATACTTGCTGAAAACCAAGTATGGTTCAACTGATCACTTTTTAAAATGATTTCAACACTATTTATATCCCCACACAACTTTCTGAGCCGGATGACATGAGATTTACGCATTATAATCATGAAACATAATGAGCGTCAATGCTCAGTTTTGTAGCTTGCGGCAAAATACATAACTGAAAAAGAAGAAATCCGTAAAGGCAAAAACGGAGGAAGGGCTGATTTTTTTGTTTTTTTTTGGAAACATTTTTCATTAGATGGTTAGTATCAAAAACATGTGTCTATATCAATACAATGAATTAAATTTCATGTTGTATTTATGCATTGAATTTCATGAAATCAAATAGTTTCAAGTTTGCCTTGAAATTTCAAGAACGCTGGGTTTATTAGAAACGAGTTTTACCGTTATTTGCGGTAAACACCGTGTTATTGAGATGTACGTTTTTTCGGGCTGCAATTGAAAAAAGTCCAATCTTATGCCATCATATAGATCTTAGAACGTATAGCTTTTTTATCCGATAAATAAATACTAAAGATTGATTGCTCGATACAGACATTAAATGAAGACTTGAATATCGATTAGAAGCTATTGACTGCAGTTTTGCAATATTGACAGAGACGCCTAATTTGTTCAACTAAATGTAAGCCCAAAGTGGTTAGCTGGTAGGAGGTTAAATATTTTAGGTGCTGGTGTTTCGTACCAGTCAAATGTGGTATCATACTAAAGTCCCATTGGTTAGGGGGGTTCGGATTCCGAAAAAAAAACATCAAAAACATTGCGTGAGTGTCGAGAAAAACTGATCTGATTGTTTTCTATTTATTTTAAATTTCGTTTTGAGGTGTCTTTATTAGTTATTTCTACTTTGAAACATAAATGAAAACCAGATCTAATACAAACTTAATACAAACAAAATATTTATATTTTTTTACTTTTCGAAATTTGCACAGCAAACAGTACTCCATGTCAAGTTAAGGAAAATTTTGCGCAATAAACTTCTTAAATCGATTTTTTCTAAATAAAAAAGAATTGCGCGAGCGAAAAAGTATGACAATTCACTCGATCATCAAATGTTCATATGAGTTCCGGTGCGCAATTTTGCCGAAAGAAAAGCACTTGTATCTACAGTTCGACAAAACTTTTGTTGGTTCTTGCTAAGGACTATAGGCATATTGGAGCTCTAGTTCTAAGGGTGAGCAAGAAAAACGGGAATGAAGATATCGCTCACATTGTCATAACTGAATTAAGAAGTTCATTTGGATTTTTAATTAAAATTATACATTACTCAATCTATACACTTAAATTAGCATTTGCAATCATTGCACATATTTTAGATATATACGGCAGCAGCTCACACACGCCATGCAAAACTGAAATTGAATTCGAAAATAAATATTAGTTTTTTTAAGAGTAGTCCGAACTGTTATCTGAACCTGTAAGACTGTCTTCAGACGTAGGATTCTCGGTTCGGATCCGAGTCGGCGACACTCGGCGTTTCTCGGTCAAAAGCACCAGTCGAAGACTGCATGTAAGTGGCGCCATAGGCATCACCCCCTTCCAGGCATTCTCGCGAGTTCGGACTATAATCGTGACCAAAAAAGGATGGATCCGAACCGGCATATCCGGTGAACACGGAGATAGATTGCAAAGCTGGATTCTGGGCCGAAGCATTTAAAGCACTGAGTTTGCGAAGTGTTGGCGCTTTGCCAAAATCTGACCGCGAGTTGTTGGCGAGAGGAAAGTTTCCGTTTGACATCGCGTTCGAATCTTTCGTAACGTGTCGGTTTTGATTCGGGTAGTAAGACGCTGATTTTGGGTCGTAATTGGAGTTACTCGGAGATGAATTTTGAACTTGGTTGTTTGCTGAAGCCGGTGAACCTCTCTCGTGCTTAAGCGTGTTCAGTATTGAATTCTGCGAGCCAGAATTAGTTCTCGTGACGAGCGTTGACATATTCGAATGGTTATTGTTTATTAAATCGCGCTTGTCTAACGTGTCCTTGACATTTGAGCCCAAACTGTGGGTTGGCGATACGGCTACTCCGTAACTCACTGGCGACGCATTCTTTGACAAAAGCTTTCCACGAGCGGTATCTTCGTTTCTATACTCTGTTCCAGAGTTATTGAACAGTCTTTTCCAGGCGTTTCTGGCTTCGGAAAGCAAGATGCACTTTTCAGAGAAAAACAACCAGCTTTGGGTGACATTGGCAAAGCAAAATACAAAATCGAACGTCTGCAGGTCCAGAGATTGGGCGAAGAGCCAAGTGGCGGAGAAAAGGGCTAGCAGAATTGTCATGCTGAGAACATGTTTTTTGAAAGCTGTTAAATTCGCGTCACTTGAGTCGAAAACTGTAGGCGGTGTTATGTTATTAGAGTAGCTGTTAATCGAAGAGCTCCCATCGGGGTTCGATCCGGGGTTCAGTAGGTGATGCTGTTGTTGTTGGTGGTGAATGTTGTTGTTGTTGTTGTTGTTGTTATTCTTGTTTAGTGTGCTGCTTATGCTCTCTAAGTACCCGTCATTTAGGGGCATGTGGTTTATTTGTGCATGGGGATGACTACAGCAGCTTCGACAGCAGTAGATCCATAGAATGACAAACAGGTAGACACACAGGCCCACGATGACAATGATGGCTGATGGAACGGCGAGGGAGAGATAGTAGGCGATCTGCTCTGATTGGTCAGTTATGCGACAGCTAAATAACACGACCAGCCAATCAGAAAAGAGCTCTTCGAACAGAGACGAATTTAAGACTTTTTTTACACATTCTGAAATAGTTTCTTTTTTGATTCCGTTATTGAGCTACAAAACTCAAATTAAATGCAAGATCTGAAAATTGCTTAAATTGTTTTGATTGCCTAATAAAAATTTTGATTGCTAAAATTGTTTTGATTGCCTTATAAAAATTTTGATTGCTTAAATTGTTTTGATTGCCTCATCGCCATTTTGAGAAATACAAATATATCTGACCAAATATTAGAAAGCAAACACGATATGGATCTCTTGACAAGATCAAGATTCTAAACGTTGAATAGTGCAAAATTTGAGTGACTTGGATATCGTGGCAAGATCTAGTACGACGGCCAGGTTATTTGGACCATCGCTTTTATTCTCCCCCAGATATAAATATCAATTTTACGGCAAAACCATTGATTTTACCAAGGTGAGGGGGGGGGGGGGTTGAAGAACTGGATAATCATAGATGGTACAAAACTCCTGGCAGAAAAATCCAAGGACAAAAAAGTGGGAGGAGAAGAGTATTGCTTACTAGATGTCGCTGATATGGAACAGTTCTCCATTGTTGATCATCAGCATCGGAATCAAAATGAGCAGCGGTGTCGCTGAAACAAACTGTTTTATCATCCTAATAAACAAACGCCTTCTTTTACTAAACATTGAAGCTCAAATGCACGCAATATGCCAATGCCTATGCAATAGTTTTGATGGTATTTTTGAGGCTACGTCACGATAATTCAAAAGATTCCAGGTGCAATAAGTATTGAAATAATACGTTGGTTTAACTCATTGAAAGCTTTTTAACGGTGTTTTTTTTTTCAGATAAGCATCACTAACCCCACGCAATAACGAAATATTTGAAGGCGGGCATGGAGAGACAACTATGCGAGTTGAGCACCGTTCTGGAGCCCCCCTGCTGTCGAATACCTCCCCCTGTCCCCACCCCCACTCCAATGGCACCCCTTCCATTCTGGCTAGATCTGCTAATAGTGCTGTTTATGTTGTTTGTGTTGTTGCTTCCCCCGTTCGAGTGTTGCGGATGGACTATGATACTGGCGCCTGCTGTTGGACTCCTGACGTTCGCACATCCCCCCGCCCCTCCCCCTCTCATGTCAAATTGGGATGACAGCTGATGGAAGAGGAAGACTGCGTCAGCCACAAACCTAAAAAGAAGCTTTGGATAAATCATCCGAAGTTTCCGTCATTCGTGTTACAAAATAATTGATTTTTGCAAGTATCAAAAAACATAGATTTCTATATTAGATAACTGCTCAGTCTTTTTGGCTGGTTCATATGGTAGCTGGTTCATAATTTGGCTGGCGTTCATGCTACCCGTAACAAAAAAATCTCTATCACAGATGAAGATTGAACATAAAACTAGATTGATTTGTCCAACATAAAGGAAAGAAACAGCATGGTAACTGCACAGCTGATAACGGAGAAATTTTTGTGCTCTTGCAGATGTTTTTGACGATCTATTCAAAATATGCGAGGACAATTTTGTTCATTATGATAAATTTAATGTTGTAATAATAAAAACAATTTTTACTCTAGGGTATTTGACCACCTTTGGTACTATTTTACGACAATCGTTTTATGTTCAACTACACTAAAAACTTTTTAAAGGCTTTAACTTTGAGGGGGCGCGCGTAAAAAAAACGCGATTTTTCGATCAAAACCTTCCAATAAGTGCCTAAAAACGACATCTTTGACCTGTTTTTAAAAAAATTTGCTCGTGGCGCAGAACCTGTCAAAACAGGGTCTTTATGATATTTTGAGAAAGCTCGTAAAACTTATTTGGTCGACCGAAAAGAAGTATTCAATGACAATCCACCTCCGCGAGAAATTCACCGTTGGATTTACAAATCCGTTTTCAGGTGTCTCTTTTCCAATCCATTTTGGCTGGAGTTTTAGGTCTTCATCACCGAATCCATGATGACACTTACCATAGTAGGGTGGTGAGGGTGAAGTAGTGCGTGGATAGGGCGACCCAGTCGCAGATGGGGGACTGCTGTCCGAATCTGGCCCTGAGGGCGGCCACGATGAAGGATATGTTGAGCAGAAGCAACGACAGAGCTAAATTGATCGTCACTGTCCCATGCAACTGTCTCTCACTGCCACGCAGCGAACTGAAAGTGAACAACTTTGAAAAACAGTTTTAGTCCAAAATGGGTATAAGTTTGTGCTTTTACCTATTCTGATCGAAAAATCCTTATCGATAATTTTTTTAAAATCAAAAAATAGTGTATAATCTCTGATTAATGTTCCGATCACTGATAGATAGGCGGGAGGAAATTATGACTTAAGGTTAATTTGTAGGGGTTCACCAAGTGTGTCAATTTTCAAATTATATTAGTAATGATTTAAATTGCATGTGTCGAGTAATTTCAGCCCAATCATGCAGTTTTCAAAAAAAACATAAGCAAAAAAAATGAAACAACTAATAGACGGTTGTAAAAGTGTAAAAGAACAATGAAATTGTATATTTATAAATTGTTTATTTATAAATGGCCTTTACTCATAAAATTATAGTTTTTAAGGATAATCGAATCAATAGGTAATTATTTGATTGCGCTGCAAATTAAAAAAAAATACAATTCATTTTCAAAAATAGAAGTCGTTCATGTTTTTCGTAACTTTCATACAAAGAATTTGAACTGAATTTTATTTAAGACTGATTAAATCAGGGCAAAGCCCTGAAAATCTTGACTGCCTTTCAATGTCTATGGAGCACTGATTGTTTTTTAAAATCTGATGAAATTTTCAGCCAAAAATGAAAAAAAAAACATGAATTAAAATATTGAATTTTTTTTTATTCATCCCCCACACGCCACATTATGTACAAAGTGACAAAAATTGCTCCTATCAGCTAAGTAATTTAGACAAATAGACTGGTTTAACCAATTTAGAGCAAATTCTACGATCGATGAAATCTCCGCTGGCGCGCTAATAGCGCGAAATTTATCGCAAGTGAATTGTCCCAAAATGGTGATATTTGCAATTCTTACACCTTCAGCATTTTACATAAAATAATCACTGATAAAAAAATATTATCATAGGCTGTCAAAAACTCCTAGTTAAAAAATCGTAATTTGCTGGGAGAAAAAAGCTAACTCGGGCACAAATCTTCCATCACTTTCTTCGAAAGTCGGAAAAAACAAAATTCCAACAGCAAAAACTCAAATTGGAGCGTGAAATAAATTTAAAACTTTTCTCGAAAAAAAAAAAAACAAAAAACTTCACGACCTAATATGTGGAAATTATTAGTTAATTGTTCTGACTATCATTTTTTTTACAGTCAGTTACTTTGAATTACAGTATTCGCAACATTGCGAGTTATGTGAACGGCAACTGGTAATTTTTTATAAAGATTTTTGCAATAAAAAGAATGGAATAAGTGAATGTATTTAGTAACAAGAGTAAATGGTTGTGGTACATAAAACTTTTAATATATTTAACTTCAAATTTGTCTCCTTATTGTGCGGGATTTGACAAAAAAAAAACGAAACTTTTTTACATTAAATAATATTTTTTTTTTAAAATTTTTTAAATGTGAAACTATTTAAAAGGAATTAGCTAGGAAAAGAAATTTTCCTTCGGAGGCGTAAATTAGGCAGTATAGAGGTGTTGTTGCTGTGGAAACATCCTCCTGAACAAAATAAGGAATTTGAATTAATTGACTCAAGTTAGCTGTTCACGAAGCTGATGAGCTTGACGTACTCTTTATGTCTCCGAAAAACGACAGAAAACAGAAATAGAAGAGAAACTTAGTCCGGCGTCTAAAAAATGACAAACATTTATGAATAATTTTGCGCTGATGATCGAAATATGTCAACGAAGGAACTGTTCTAGCAATTTTTTCGGAGCAATTGTTGCTCCAATCCTTGCGCAAGATTTTGATAATCAATTGAGTTTTGTGTAAATTTTGACCAATTTTTTGGTATAAGCTCTCAAGAACTTTGAATGTGTGTGTGTGTGTGTGTGTGTGTGTGTGTGTGTGTGTGTGTGTGTGTTGGATTAGTTGATTCTTTACCTGAAGAGACAGTAGGTGATGATGGTGAGGGTGTATCCGACTATGGCGAATCCGACCCCAACAAAGGGCAGCACAGAGGGCACTGCATTGTCCCACACCAACATACTCTCACTCTAAACAACATTACAGAACAATATAAAACCAATTTTGATACCAACTTTGAACTTTCTAGTTTTGTATGGATTTTTGTTTTGCACAGAAAAAGAAAATTCAAATAAATCCTGTGACTAGCAAGTTTGCTGAGCTTAACCGCTATTAAATCCCAATTTGCGTTTTAATGTGAACAAATTTTTCAAAAAAGTTTCGGTTGTTGTTTCATTATGTTTTTTCTACATATTATTTTGAGCTCAGCTTGGCTCATGACAGTAATCCAAAACTTGCAGATTCCCAAAAAGGTGATTCAAAAGGCTAAACAAAACAATCTTGCAAATCCCCCTTTTTGCCCAAAAACTTCTGTGACGACAACACAAAAAAACTTTGCTCTAAAAACGTGTAAAAAAAATTCTGAACCCACCTTTCAAATAGGCTCAATATTGAATAAGAATGCCGCCAGCACTTGATCAGTTCCGTATTGTCACTTACCATGATGAAAGAGAAAGCGGTCAGGTGAGTTGATAGACAGGTTATGTTTCCATTGCCCAAATTAGTCCCAGAAGTCCCAAGGGAAGAGGACGAGCTACCCAATCCCAGGTCCAGAACAGAACTGGACGGAGAAGACCGCGAGGCAAACTGGGTTTTCTGGCTGGAAGATGAAGACGTGGAGTTCAGTTCAACACCTTGGCTGGACCAAAGCTTCTCTAAATTGAAATGATAGGTGTTTTAAGAAAACCTTTTTTTTTCAGGCAATTTTTTATACGAAATACTTCAAAAGAAAAACATAACAAAACATACTATGAAATTAATGAGCGACAACGCGATAGCAGAAAGCTACCAGAGCGCGCTTGAAGCATCGATCGAAAAAGTTTATATGACAGCTTTACTGTAACGCATTTTTTTTTGTAACCATTGAATTGAAGGACGACTGGAAAAAAAAGCAGTTTCGTTTTGAAATTTCGTTTTGAAATTTTATGCAGACTTTTAGTTGTGATCAGTGGTTCGATAATGCAAACCGTTACCTAAACAAAAACCTCTTGCGAGATATCCAAATCTGTCAAACATTATTACGCATTTTTTTTGTTCAATCGCACAATGTGACTGCAAATCGAAAAATTAATAATTAAAAAGATGATAACGATGCCAGCACATTGCTTTAAAATGAGCAAAACAGTTCAACGCTTGTATCAGAAAATGTATCTGTATCACTGTTTTTCAACACCGAAAATATGCAAGGTTCTTTAAACACAGTGAGCAGGACAGCTGCAAAAATCTTTGTGAAATAATAATAAATAGTGGTTTCTTCGATTCGCACAGGATCAATGAAAAGCTATCTAGCCTGTCTAAGCATAGTCCGTCTCTCTTGTTTCACCACTTTTCTGACAGAGTTATTCTGTTGAGCTAAGCTCGTTTTTGCGACTCAAGGCCGTTTTTTTTGCGTCTAGAACTTCATGTGGTACCACTTTTGAAGCCGTATTTGGTCAGGCTGAGGTAGACCTCATTTTAAAAAAACTGTGTTTTGATTTCGCCATCATTTCTCCAGCGATTGTGTATGTAAAAATGAAATCTTGCTGAAAACTCCGGCTCCTTTTGTGCAAACTTCTAAGATTTATTGCATATACTAAAAAGACTGATCGTAAGTAGGGGCAAAACCCACCCGTATTTCGAGTTCCCAATAAATGGTATCAAATAGTTTTAATTTCACAATAATTCCAAATACAAACAAACCCTTACAATTTTAAGAAAAATAACTATTTTTTATTATAGCGTCAATAACGTCTAAACAATCTCTTATTTTCTTCGAACTTTTTCCAATGTCCTGTATTTATGAATGATATATTTGTATAAGAGTATAATTATTAACTCCTTAACTCACATGAGGCTCAATGAAAACCTTCATCATTGAACAAAAACAAATCATCGCAAACCTAAATTGACACCAAAAAAAATAGAAACAAAAATATTGCAGTAAACCACACATTAACTTGTCAATTTATGCTATGCAATTATTTTTAGCCTACACCACCAAAAAAAAATAAAACTTACAGAAAATTAAAGATTATTGAACACTTTTTTTCGCTGTTTTTTATTTTCTTCCAAAAATAAGCTGTTTTGGAATGCTCGGAGAGAAAAATAAACTAAGATTACCAAATAACAAGATCAATAAAAATGGTCAAAAAAACTTAACCTCAGTTAAGTTTGCAAAAACACTGAAGCAAAAACGATTTTTTTTCAATTTCTTAAGTGTTTTGCATTTTTTGCAAGAGTATAAAATCAAAAATCACAAAAATTCTGGCAAAGTAATTAAGGCTTCATTTTTTTAAACTCTGTTTTTCGAGTAGAAAGACAAAAAATATTCTGATCAAATTGATGATCAATAATTAAAAAAAAAGAAAAATCGAAAAAACCAAACTTTATCCAGAAAACTAGACTGAAAATCAAAAATTTAATAACAGTTATTCTTGACACTGGGAAGTTTTGAAAAAATTAATTGTCGATTGCATCATTACTTTAAAGGCTTGTTAGTGATATTCTTCAATTTTTGCTGCTGAGTTTTGTGGTAACAATGTTGTTGATTTCGCTTGAAAAAAAGAAACACTTTGAAAAAGCCAAAACTTACCCAAAGACAAAGTTCCCTCCCACTTATTTTAGAAAAACTCATTTTTTAGTTTTGCTACAATGATAGTGAGATATGATTTTAGTATTCAATTTGGTCTGAAAAGGGAAAACAAAAATTTTATTGCATAAGTATTTTAGCAAGCCGAGCGACAATTGTGGGTATCAAGTGAATCGCGCGTCAATTAGCAAGCCAAGCGACAACTGTTAATAGCACGACTTAAATCGCGCGTCAGTTATCCCATTTGGCCAAATTGACATTTTTAAAACCTACTTAATTTTGCAAAAAATGATCACAGGTGAATTGCTTTTTTTTTAAATTATGAGCTCTAAACATCTATAGCTTTCAGATGACTTAAACATAATTGAGTTGCAAATAATATGAGTGCTGAAGACAAAAACTTGATTTCAAAGCATTTTTGTGTTTCGCCCTCTATTGATTATCTGTTAAACTTAAGCGTTAAAAAACTAAAGTTTTCATTATTTAAGTTTCTTTTGCGCGAAATTTTTTTTGTACTTTGTTGGAATCAATTTTCAAAAAAATTTCTCGGCAACTGATCCGACAAGTGAAACGTAAATATTGATTGACATCGTTAAGCGTTTAAGTTATTTACGATGGCATGAAATGATCCAATTTTTGTCAAAATTTTTTGGGATAGTTTTGCACAGGAAGCTGCATCATATCAATTTTGACAAAATTTTGATTGTTTGTTTCCATTCATTTTTGTTTCAAGTCCCAATTGGAGAAAAACACTATTGAATTTTTTTTTTGATTTCGTTTTTTTTCTGATTAATTTAATCACCTCTGCATGCATGTTTTTAATAATTTGGCGAAAAAAATATTCAGTTTTCAGCGCTCGTTTTGTATCAAAATCAATTACAAAAGAAACTGCTCGTATGTTTTTGACTGCTTTTTAAGGCCTATGGGTAATGTTTGCTTAAAAACTTTTTTAAAAGCATCGCGCAACTTGCTAATTAAAGTACAAATTGATGTATCTAACAATCAGCAAAGTTTTAAACAGACAATACGTCTTGCCTCAGTACATTTTATAACAATTTCTGGTTGGATTAAATCACCGCTTACGCCTTATTCGCATAAAATCTCTCGTGCTTTAATTGTCTTAAGTTCGCCAAACTGGCAGCATTTAAACCTCTTAATCTTACCAGAAAAATCACAGTGAAGTATCAATTAAATTTGGCTCAGCATATTAATACTTTTCAGATGATAGAAAAAAATCTGACAATAATAGCCAGTAAAAAATTCGAAAGTTGGCTGAATAAAAAACACACCCCAACATGAAAATATTCAAAATTTCCTTCAAAAAACGGAAGAAAAAGCTGTTTTCAACCTCGACTTTTTTCAGTTTTTTGAAGCAGGAACTTTAGTTGAAAAACCACTTCAAATTTTTTCCACTTGGTCACTTCGAGGCAGCTTTAAATAACTGTTATCTCGCTTTAAATTTAACCAATGACCAAGGTTTTTTGAATCGAACTGACTGCCTTTCGATTCTATGCAGAACTGTTTAGTTTAGAAAAAACAATGTTTTTCTAGATCTATCCCACCACGCTATGTAAAGCATAAAGTGATATATTTTGCCTATAACAAACTTTAGTTAGACAAAAAAAGTCAATTTGGAACGAATTCTACGACGGATAGAATCAAATATATCGCGCGTTAAATTGGCTAAAATGGCAGTGTCTAAACCACCATAACTTTGAGAATAGTGATCACATGTGAATTAGTATCGTTTTGTACAATCTTGCAGTGATAAAAATGGATAAAAATTGATTATCCATAGAAAATATACAGATTTGTTGTAATTTTAAATAGTAAAACTTCGATTATTTAGTTTTAATAATCCATTATAATTTTGTTTATTTTCTGTATCAAATTCTATGCATAGTGTAAAAAGATTACATACAGATTATCTGCAGAATATCTACAGATTATCTACAAAATATGTACTGATTATATTGAGATTATATACAGACTATATACAGATTATATACAGATTTTATACAGACTATATACATATTATATAAACATTATAAACTGATTTTTTCAACAATCTCGCCAATCAGATAGAATGAGTCTATTGAAATAAAATTATAATGAAGGCTTTTTATTAACTTTTTTGAACTGATGTTTGATCTGAAAAAAAAAATTAAATTTCTTATTGGAAAAATAATTTGCAGCAAAAAGTAAATTACTCTATGATAATTTTTCAAAATTTTTATTGATATTTTATCACAAAACCGCGCTGATTAGGTTGATCTTTCAAATGGATTTTGAAGAAGTTCTGCACAAAATTACTCTCTTACCGCGATAACACTTAGATGGCAAAATCTTAGAGGGACCTCTTGAAACTTGTAGTTTGCGGCAATCAATTTTCCTCAATTAAAGTTCAGCTCACTGTAAAACTGAGGAAAAATTTTCCTGATGGCAATTTTTTGTTGAATTAGTCACAAAAAATCATTAATTTATATTTTCAATGCTCAAAATTGAAATTGTCACAACCACTATAGTTTTTAGGCAATATAAATTAGTTTGATACAGATTTTTTACATATTATATAAAGATTATCTACATATTATCTACAGAGTATCTACAGGTTTTTTGTAAAACGATTATACACTGACTATATGCAGATTATCAACAGATTATATATTGGTTTTACACAATGCAAAAACCGAGTATTTTGGCACTTAAATCCATTTATGTTTAGTGGAAAAAATGGATTCTATTTGTACAGATTCAATTATCGTTCGAAAAATGGTTGTAGATAAATCGATTTTATACTTACGTTAATCTGTAGATTTTTCTGTTTACAATCGATTTGTATCCATTTTTGTCACTGCGGGATACCTTCGGAATGATACAAAAAATATAAACTGCTAGTTAAGAAGTCGAAATTTGCCTGCAGAAATACCGCGAGCACAAACAAGCACCTCGAGCACAAATATGTTGTCACAATAAAGTAAAAAAAAAGGTCAGAGAAAATTGGAGAACACAGAAAATTCGGCTCAGAGCATCAAACTTTCTTCAGTGTTTTTAGATTAGTCCACCAAAGGGATTAAATAGAAAATTGTCAGCAGAAAAAAAACAGACTTTTCATACAGTCTACCTGACATTCTCCGATACAAGTTAGGAGCTTTTTATGACTCAACTTATAATCGTAATTACGTATTTTTTCGTATCTGCATCAATATTTACCTCCAAGTTATTACTCAAAAAAGTCTCAACCAAATATCAGCGTAATAATAAAATAAAAAATATCAAATGTAAGAATTTTTTTAAAGACGAGTGAAAGATTATTATGAATCTCGATTGTTAATAGACTTGGCGTCTCAATGTCTGCATTTTGTGGTACTCTAGCAGAGCGAGTTTGAAGGAGTAAGTAATTGGAAGATAGAAGAAAAAAGATGAAAGGTAAAAAAATTCTCAAGTGATGTGAAATATTTCGAGTACAGCACTCTTTCATTGCCCCTTCAATAAATATGTCCCAATCGATTTCTCTGCCTGCACACAAAACACGCAAATGATTAAAACGTCAGCCTTGAATATTTAATTTTCTTTTCAAATCCAAAAAAGACTGGACAATTTGTAGCTCGAGTTATGCTTTGTGTGGCCTGTCACTTGCATTTAAACCATAAAGCCTTTGGCTCGACCCTATTAGAGCCCCCATCCACTAGCATAAAAACATTATAGCCCCTCGAAACTGTAATTTTGAATTAAGAGTTTGCCACTGGTTTTTAGTAATGATGAAGATTTTTATAAGCGCCTGATATAGCTGATATATTTCACCCAAATCGACGGTTTTCTTAAAATAATTTTGAAAAATCTGCTGATTTTTGTCTTATGGGTCAATCAAATAGATTTTTTGGCTTCTTTTGAGAGCGCGTGCCAAAAAATATTGTTTTGGGTTTTTTGGATAAAAAATGAATGTTGTGAATTATTTATTACCAAGGAAAGGAGCATTTGGAAAAATTTGGCCAATCAAATTTCTTCGTCAACGCGCTAACTATTATGGATTTTTCTGTAAAACAAAGTAATGGGAGCCGCTCCATTTTTTCTGCAGTGGTCTAAAGTTACAGAGAAATTTGAGAAAAAATCAACTTGTCGCAACAAGAAGCGCATCAAATGTCATCGAAATAAGTAGTTATGATTAAAACAAAAATTCGTAAGGTACTAACCAGTAACCAAAAAACCAATCGGAGCGGCTCAATAGAATTTATAAAAACAGATCACAGTATAAAAAAGGGCAAAGTAAAGCCATCCACATAAAACATATGGCGTGCTGGACAATTTCTGAATAATTTAACGCTCTGTTTATTTTACTGCGCCCTCGGGGAGGCTTTTGGGCATACCGTCCAACTGTCCTCAAAGAAATATCGCAATCTGAAAGTAGCTGATGAAAAATTGGCAGCTAGAAATTTATTCAGGCCCCAATTATATAACGGACGCGCGATCCAGCACAGTTAGACACCCCTGACTTAACAGAACAGCAAACTCCGAAGATAATTTAAAACAATTTTTTCTGAAAAAACAGAAGAAATTGGCAATTAAAACAAACTTGCGGGCGCTCGATTTGATTAATTGTTGAGTCGAGAGAAATCAAACAACAATCGAAACACGATTTCAGTCTCATTAAGGGTGCGTCAAAGCGGGAGGAACTTGTTTGGAACAAGTTCGAAGCCATTATAATAAAATTTAAATTCAACCTGAGAATTGCGCAGCCTCTAAGTGACTATAATTTGATTGAATGGAAGCTCCTTAGGTACTAATGTATTTCCCAAATTATTCACGCCCGTATTGCAAAAAAATTATTTTTGATCAATCCCAAAAAGCTGAAGCTGAATTTAATTAGCTAAATTTGGGTAAACTTGTAAATTTTATCATCCAAAAATAAAAGTGACAAATGTAAATTTGAATCAAGATAACAATATAAAAGGAAACGCGGCGGTGTTTGTTGCATGAGGCAAAAATTGAAGGGTATTGCTGGGGGGGGGGGGTTTCTGGAAGTGCTTTGAAGTGATTGAGAACTTCTGGCAAAAAGTTCTCTGCTTGCAATATGGGAATGGGAATATGAAATTAGGTGAGGTTTTTCAAGTGTTGGTATGAGTTGAAAAGTAAAAGATAGTCTGCAGATATCTCTTTTGCAACACGCCTCATTAGTGCCATCTGATCTCGTAAGTGATTAAACTCGCATGCTGGCGAAAAAACAAACAAACAGAATTGAAGGCCAATAAACACAAACAAAAACTCGCTATATCTCTCAGATAAAATTACCATAGGTTGCATTAACTTATTCACAGATAGTTCCGCCTATTTTTTTCTTCAATGGTAATTTGATTCAAACATTTGTGATATGAATTATGACGAGAATAATAAAGCTTGAAAACAGGGTCTTCAGGGATTACCAAATGTGATGTTGATACTTCGATCCTACTTGAATTTTGATAGTTTTTTTGTCTCAGTTGGATAAATTTACCCAAACACTAAACAAATCTGAGTAGTACTAATGTAAGCTCAAAATACAAAAGCCCCAATATACAGACTCAATACGATACGTTTTCATCATCAAATTAAGAAGTGGACAGTATAATAGGGGATGTTTAGTAGTCGCTTTTGCAGGTAAATTATAAGGAGAGAGGAGAAATGGTCGGCGATATTGGCGCGTTGAATTGGTTTTTGGTAAATGAGGGGAGGATAGAAGTGGAGGGGGAGGGGAAGGAATCACGTGGTTAGTAAAGCTAGCTGGGCAAATTGGTCAATCAAACGGGATAAGTCGTCAAAAGGGAGGCGGATAAAGGAAGGCTTAAATGAAGGAGCAAGATAAAAAAATATATACAGGAGAGAGGTTTTAAAAATAAACATTGAGACAAACTAAAAGACAAACAGGAAAGTGCACAGAAAGCTCATAGAGCAGATACTTTAAAATTTCAATTTTCTTTCAAAGATACAAATACACGCTTGAGTTTAGCAGAGAAAGAACTAAAAGTAACATGGAATGTAATCGCGGTTTTAAGATAAAACTCTGTGTTCCGAATTACTTCGAAAAAACTCGAAGTTTGACAAAAATAGTTTTTCAGAAGCTGATTGGCTACAAAAAAAATAAATTAAAAACTCATTTTATAGTTATGGCAAGTTAAAATTGTTAATTTTTCCGTAAAATCAGTTTTTTGAGTTAGTTTTTAAATTTTCTGAGAATACCTTTAGAACTTTTTCAGCGCTCTGTTCTCAATTGTTTCTGTTAATTTTATGTGTTTTGTGGAAATGAAACGCTTTTTGTTCAAATGAATCTACCATAAGCTTCAGTACCACACCAAATGCTCCATAATTTCCTGTTTCTTTTCATTTTGCTCAGCCACTGGTATCACAAACTCGTAAAACTAGAGTAGCGCCACAATAAAATAAATGAGACGGCTTAATAGAAGAAAACTTCCAAAATATGGTAGCTCAAAAAAACCTATAACCAGTTTTATAAAACCTTAGAAAAAAATGACAAAGAAAAGACGGATTACATTTAATCTCATCGAATGAATGACTTTTTTATTTGAAATTGCCTGACGTAATAAATGACATCTAGCTATTTAGTAAACTCTAAATAGATAAGGAAGTAATAAATTATAGTGCCTGGTTGATATACTACCTGAATTTTTGTGCCAAACCATATTGTTTTATTGTTCTCTATCAAAGCGAATTTGACGTTACTCCGCCCCCATAAACTTAAATAATTGCATTTTATGACTTTTGAAAGACATTTTCCTTGGTAAATGTTTTTTTTCTCGCGCCGTTCCACTTGTTTTTGCACCATTTCGGGATGTCAGCTGTACTATGATGACAAAAAAGGCAGTCAGATTATGCCAAAATGTCGCGAACAGATTAAACTATCACAGAAATCTGTGGAACAAAAGAAGAATGAAAACCAATAAAACAGAAATTGATTGATGAACTATTTTTGTAAAACAATCTTGATTTCTAGGTCATGCTAACTAACCGTTATTTTTCCAGTACACACATCGGGGCGTCAGCGACTGAAACAAAACACGAAAGACTTAATCAATGAGCAAACTTAATATAAGAACTAACTAATTGGTATTATTACCAGCTAAATCAAAATTTAGTAGGCTATAACCAGGGTTGAATTTACTTAATTTAACATAAAAGCCTATGTTTTAACATAAAACTGTTCTTTTCAGCGTTTTGACATTATATATGTCAATTGGCTGATTTTTGAAATTAGTCTTATCTTAAGGTCTAATTAGACGCTTTTTGAAGATATATGTTTAGAAATATCCGTTTCTGGCTGACTGAACCTAAAATTTTTTTAAGGGCACCTTCGGCACCAAAATATACTAATTTAGAGGGGGAAGCGCGCGCCGATACAACGCGATTTTTGGTAAACGTTTTGCCAAAAGTGCCTCAAAACACTTTTTTTGGCATGTTTTATCAAAATTTTGCCAGCGGCGCAGAAAATTTGGCCAAAACAGGGTCTTTTTAGTGCTTTGACAGAGCTCGGAAAATTAATGTAGTCGACTTAAAAACAAAGGTCGCCAAATTTTTGGAACAACTATCTGATAACAATAAACTAACTGTATTTAGAGAAGCTGCAAAGGAAATAACCACTGGTGTAGATTTCAAAACAACATTCGATGCCCGATTGTTGTCGATTTCGATGCTGGCAACCGGCGAATTTGATTGGCTGTTGATGAAAGCTGCGTTCTGGTTGATCAATTGAGTGCTGTCGAAATACCTCCCGGATGTGGTTCCTCCTAGAGCGTATGCAGCAGAGGGCGCGGCAGGGTAGTGATTGTAGTAGAAGTTAGGTGGGTAGGAGGAGGGGGAGGGGGAGGAGAGAAGGGAGGTCTGGTAGGGCGACACGAATAGAGAGTTGGTCTTGAAGCTCACAACTCGGACTTTGCTCTCCTGCTTTGTACCGAAAAGCGAGCCAGGCAGTCCGATTGATAGGTTGACCTAAAGCAGGAAAAGTAGAAAAATTGATCGTTTAACGAAAATCTGTTGTTCCGAAAATGGATGAATTGTGCCTTTGGGTGTGCTTTAGTATTTTTAAATACTTTTCCACTCGCAAAAGTAGGTACCACAAACAATCATCAGAATGGACCGAGTGATAAATCATATTAAAGCCCTTCAAACTTGTTTGTAAGTTTGCTTTTTAGTCTAATATCGAACGATCAAATCGAAATAGGAGAGATAAGGTATGTTTTAATGAGAAATTTTTCAAATCTAACCAGTTTTCAGAGCTTCATTTAGTTTTTTCTTGGCAACAAACAGTTTTATAAAAAATAATCTGCAAAAAATTGGAAAAATATTTTTAAAACAGTTTTGATTTTTTTTGTAAATCAATTTTTTGTTTGTAATTTATGCCTATTTTACTTATAATCCAAGCAGGGGCGGATCTAGGATTTTCTCGAGGGGGGGGGGGGCGGATTTTCAAAAAATTGTCGAAAATTTTGACGACCTTTTTTTTTTTTAGGTCGACCAAATTGATTTTTCGAGCTCTCCCAAAGCACGGTTTTTGTCCCTATTTTGGCCAAATTTTTTGCGCCGCAGGCAAAATTTTGAAAAAACAGGTCAAAAAAGGCGTTTTTAGGCACTTTTTGGAAAATTTTGACCGAAAAATTGCGTTTTTTCGGCGCGCGCTCCCCCCTCAAAAGTAGTATATATTGGCGCCTAAGGCGCCTTTAGAAAATTTTTAGGGTCGGTCGGCCAAAAATGGATTTCTTAAAAAGTATCAAACTACTCTTATTAATTGCTTGGAGTGCGTACCGTGCAAAAATCCGATATGGGTCAAACATGCGAAAAAAAAACAAATACCCAAAAAACAGCTTGGCAAGAGTAAATTTTCGACATTTTTCAGAAAGTAGGGAAAAACACAGTTTCTGCTATGAAAGGAAAAGAAAATACGGACTTTTTTTGAATATAAAAACCAATTTTTGCCGAAAACTGATACCGCTAAGTGAACTATGTTTTGTTTCTGAAATTCTGGTGGAAATTTTGGATGTTTGACATGGCGGATATTTGACAAATCGGCCGTGTAGCAAAGGCTTGTTTAGAGTTATCGCCTCATAGCACTTGTTGGTTCAAACTGATTGTAATCTGTTTTGATTTGAATTGCACCGAGGAAATCCTTTTTTGTTTCGATATCTCAGTAAAGCTCGGAACTATTTTTTTTTCAATTGTATCGACCGAACTAGGGCATGTTCTGACCGTCTCGACATCTTTCAAACATTTCTCATTTTTTTTCCAAAAGATACAAATTTAGCCCTTTATTGTATCCAACCAACCCATAATACTTTTCGAAGGTCTCGATTGAGTTTAGTTGCTTTTTTTGACAAACTCGACCGGCTAAAAAGTGCTAAGCTGTGCTCGACCCTACTCAAATATGTTTTGGCCATCTGGGCCTAAATATAAAAGGGTACCGTGTATACATCCGATACGTCAAACATGCATTCGAATCATTTTTTGCAAATTTATCAAAAAGAGCTTCACTGATATCTGACATCATTCAAATAATTTTGGCGCCTTGCTTAGGAGTGAAGCTCATCATTTTTAAATTGAGAGGCGCAATTTGAAAATTTATAAGATTTAAACGAATTAAGACTTAGTTATTGCAAAATCAGAAGCGTGTTGATGAGCATTTATTGCAGAGCCACTAGCATTCTGAGCGTAACTTCCCCTCAATTATGGTTGCCAAACTTTTCCATGGTCCTCTCTGGTACTATTTTATGGCTTCCAGTATTGACCGACCGACCCTGAAACTGTTCTGAAAGTATTTTTTGCGCCAATTCATCCAATTTTGAGATGTAGGGCGACAATTCGTTACAGGCGACAATTCGTAACAGGCGACAATTCGTAACAAGCGACAATTCGTGACAAGTAGAATACGCTTGCTCCACTTTGCTCCGCTGCGCTTACATCCGGCACGATAGGAATATTGCGCGTGAATCAAGGTTCCCCGTTTATTCTACTGTAACGAATTGTCGCTTGTTAAGAATTGTCGCCTGTTACGAATTGTCACCTGTTACGAATTTTCGCCCGTTACGAACTGTCGCCCCCACGATTTTGAGAGGGTAGCGCGCGCCGAATTGTGCATTTGTATGTTCAAAAAGTCCTAAAGTGAAACGTTTCGAAAACTCTTTTGAATCAAACAAAACATAATACCACCATAAACTTACAAAAAAACAGGAAAGTATCATTTTGATGATATCAAGACAACAAGATCTTTCAGATGAGATAAAAAGTAGATTAAATTTTGTGGACAAGGTAAAGCTTGAAGTATCTTTTGACCTTGCTCGTGGAAGGTTTCGAATAATAATGTTCTCAATTTTCAAAAAATTTTTAAATTGAGCATTCTAGCCCAGATGAGTAACAATTATTTTTAAATGACTATTCTGCTGTTTTGAAATACTCGTTTTTTTTTCAAAACAATGAATCTTTATTTGTTCAACTTTCAAACAAAAACCAAACTTTCAAAGATATTTTTCGGATCATTCTTTTTCCAAACGCAATATCAACAGGAAGATGATATCTGTTAGCGAGCCATAACAGCAACGCAAACAATACTGTTAATATCAGGGCAAATTGATGAAAGTTATGGCCGCACTTAACATGGCTGAAAGTTTTTTTTGTTAAAAATTGTGAAAAAAAATTCAAAAATAAAAGAGTTTATTTATAAATATTTTTAAGTTTTCTATGTTTTAATTGGTCAAATGGCAGCTATTTGAACCTGTAAAAAATGAAAGATGAAATTTGCAAAGAAGAAAAAAAATATTTCATTAATTTGAAACCAAAACAACACTGCCAACAGAAAGTTGGAAAAAAAGTGTTAACGCAAAAAAGTAAATTTGATTTTGAACAATTTTTAAGACTTCTCCTTAAAAAATCATTGCGGCTTATTTAAGAAGCTGAACTACGTTCGTCGAATCTTAAAAAAAAATTGAGTTTTTGCGTTGACCTAAAAATCTTTTAACAAATTTATTGAAAAATCGGTATAGCCAAGCTCAATTTAATGGCAAAAACAGATAAAAAGAAGCTGCCTGCTCTCAAAAAGTTTCAAACACTTGCGATTATTTGGTACTATATTACGACATCCGCTTTTAGCTTAGCAAATCTAAAAATTTCTGAAGGCGCATTTGATGTCTATGTCTTTAGGACGATGGTGAAATCTGCGCCAAAACACGGAATTTTTTCAAATGGTCAAAAAATTGCCTCTAGACTTGTTTTTTGGAACATAACATTTTCGCCTGTTTGTTCATTAGGTCATGAAATCTCCAGCAAGAACCATTTCAACTACAGTTGATTATTATTCCCAAAAAATTTTCCATCTGTGCTTTGGAAATTGCGTTTATTTGGACTTAGTTATCATAATAAGACATTTTCATTAGATTTATTGTGTTTGTAGTAGTTTATAATCTAACTGAGTTAAGCAAAATAATTTTTTTAAACAAAAACTCAAATAAGTCGGGATGGGTCGACTTTGCAAATCTTTTGACCAAAACATTCGAAAAAGAAATTACCACTCGATAATTATCCAATAAAATTGTATCTACTTGGCTGAAAACGGTTAAAAATCAAATGAAATAAAAAACTTTTAAAAATAGTCTGACGAGTTGGACACAAAAAGTCAAAATTCACTTCTTTTTCAAATAAAATTATGTAAAAATTGGCAAAAAGATAATTTTGATGATGCTTGTCGTGCCATATATATTTCAAGCTAAAAAGTGTTTTATTTTTGCTAATCATCATTGCTAGGTCAAATGAATGCAGCGATTTTGTTTGAGGATTTATTGAATGCGTTTTTGTCTGTGTTTTTATGGAGCTGAGTCAGTAATCCTTGACCTTCAATTGCGCCAGCAACACCAACATCGAGGATTCAATCCGACATTTCAATTTTTTTCTTGCTATTTTGTCAGTTTTTTTATATGATGAGACTAAGCCCTAGTGTCTTCCTAGTAGTTCAATCGACCCAAACCTCTGTCTTTGAAAATGTATATTA
Source organism: Symsagittifera roscoffensis (assembly GCF_963678635.1). NCBI lineage: Eukaryota > Metazoa > Xenacoelomorpha > Acoela > Convolutidae > Symsagittifera > Symsagittifera roscoffensis. Next base: position 10,955,634 of record NC_087063.1, on the reverse strand, counting down.
TGGTTTGGATAAACTTACTTTTTCTAATGCGATAGTAAGTAAGGAGCGCGTCGAGACAATTTGGCCAAAGACAATTCAGCCGATTTGAAATTCAGACATTTCAGCCAAAAGTATGCAGACAATAAAGCAAGAGACAATTCAGCCAATTATATTGACCGCCGCAGTCGCGCCAACGTGTTGCAAGCTTGCCAACAGAGGGTGGGATTCTATGCGAAACTTAGAACCGGTTATCGCCTCGAAGCGGCGACGCGCGTATAGCGCGCCCACCGGCGACCTTAAACCGAGAAATAACTCCAATTCCAATTTTTTTTCTTTCGAATCTAGCGTTTTGTAAAACGGGCTGAATTGTCTCAGGCTGAATTGCCTGTATACTTTTGGCTGAATTGTCTGATTTTCAAATTGTCTGTGGCCGAATTGTCTGTGCGTCAATAAGGAGCATTCATGCTAATTATTTTAGCTATTAAGCACATGTCAACATACAAACAATTAAGTTATAATCCCCTTATAAGTTATAATCCCCAATTAATATATAATCCTTTTTTAAAGTCCTTAAATTAGACTAGAAACTAAAAATTTCGAACCGTTTTTTTCTCGCTTTTCGTTCGAATCATGAATTTAAGGGCTTCAGTATGATGCGTCACTAGACTCGTTCTTTTGATGATTTGTGGTGCGTGATTAAAGTCAAAACCAAAAAGAAAAAATAGAGAAATTTAAGAAAAACTAGGATACACCGAACAGTGGTGGGAAGGAACTAAAACTCTACTTTCATTGGTCGAAACAATAACTGAGTTGGACATAGTTACAGTAATTTCGTCTTCATATTACTTTTGTGCGCCATCATACATTTTCCTACTATCCTACTAAATTTTTTTAGTGTTGTGGGAAATTTTTTAAAATGAGTTAAGCCAAAACCAAAAAAAAACAAAAAAATAAAACAGCAACTCGAATCAATCAAAACTTTGAATGCTCTCACGTTCGTTTAACATATTCAAAATTTTTTTGGCAAAGAAATTGAAAAATTATTAAAAAAAAACAAAACTGAAAAAAAAACTATTTAAAAAATCAGGGCTGTAATATTTTGTTCAAAGGAAACAAAAAATCATGGTAGCAATTTTTTTAAACTAAAATTAAAAAATGGTTGCAAAAATTTGAAAAATTTCTGGGGAAAAATTATCTGAAAAGAGCAAATTGTTTTGTCTTTTCCTTCGAAAATCAGGGTGAAGTCTCATAAAATCCAACTGCGATTTTATTTATCTGATAATGTTTCAAAGAGAAATGAATATTTCAGTAATTTATATTTAAAATTTAGAATTTGTTTCATTTTAAAAAAATCAGATATCAAAATCAGATATCAAAATGTCATAATATCAGATATCAAAATCATAAGTCTGTGAATACAATGTTGAGACTGTGAATACCATGTTGAGAATAAAAATGCCAAAACGACCGAAAATTTGTTTTCGAGAAAGCTTCAAACCAAAAAACTTTCAAATTTCAAACAAACAAATCTATGGCCTTTAAGACTTTTGAATTTCAAAAGCAACTTTTGATCTTTTTTTGTGATAAAATTAGTGAAATCTGAGGAAACTGGATTAGAAGAAAACTTTTCGTGCAGCTGGGAAATCTATGAATTAATTTACTTTTTCGAAACTAGAAATCAATCGCGTTTTGTTGCGCTACTTCAGCTTTCATAATTGGAGAGTGCATTTTGAAATTGAAATTGAACTTCCTAGAAATTGAACTTGAATTGAACTCAAAAATTGTGCATATACCTAGCCATATTCATATGTGCATTAATAGGTAGGACTGCACATCTTTTGTTAGTAGAGAATTTTAAGTATTTTCCTGAAAGCAAAGAAAAAAATCATCGCGACCTAAATAAGAGTCTGAACCACGTTCATCGACTCTTAAACATCCTGAGCACAAATGTTCCTTTCTTCGGAAGTCGTAACAATAACCCAATCGAGAAATGGCAGTCTATATAGCTTACCATCTCAATTTGGACGAGACTGTTTGTGTTGGTTGTGTACGAAGGTGGAATTAGCTGGACTAGGATATGAAGATTGGTGGTGTTGAAGGAGAACTTGTCCCCAACCGAGACAGGTACCATCTTCGTAATCTCTTCCAATGTCTGTCGCACACTAAATAATCACAGAAAGAAGGATAAAGTAGATTTAGAGGTGGTGGGTTTCAAGGAAACTTCCATCATAGTAGTTGCTAATTAACACTCCCCGCGAATTTACCTCCATCCGGTTTTTAATCGACCACCCTTTCTTAAGGTGCTTTCGGCTCCAATTCTAAATTTGAGAGTGAAGGGGCGGTGGAAAATGCAAATATTTAGTCAACTTTTCCCAAAAGCGCCAATGTCGTTTTTGACTAATTTTTCTTCAAAAAATTGCATGCGGAAACTCCAAATTTCGACACAGTAGGGTCTGTTTTCGGATAGTTTGAAAACTATTTTGGCCAACCCAAAAAAAGGCTTTGAACCCAAAAAAAAGCTTTTAAATGTGAGACTGCTGGTACATTTATGCACTAAACGGCCCAAGACTGGTATTTTTTATCTTGACTTAAACTAAAATCAATGTGGTTGAATCTGATTGGCTAATTAGCAAAAAATTCAAACAACGTCGTCCAGTTTTTCAATTAAAGCTTAAGCAAATAACGTTGTTAGCCGAAATGACGGAAAATTAAGAACTGTTGTTCTGAAGCAATTTTGCAGAACTTTTCTTGTCTGTGATTTTTGGATCTTTCGGCTGATTTTTTTTGTCTGTGGGAAAATAATGATTAAAACACTTCGCCATCTTGCTATAGTTTGGTTAGCTAAAATTAGCCAATCAGTTTCGACCGCATGCATATCAGCTCAAGATACGAAAACTTTAACTTTGGGCCGTTTGGTGCATGAGACCCCCCAATTTTTTCAAAAGTCGGAACAACAAGATTACTAGTGTACCAGAGCAAAGCCCTGAAAGTTCCCACTGCCATCTTTTGTCAATCAAAATATTTTTGGATGAAAAAGTTTTTATAAAATGACGGAAAATAAAAAAACTTTGAACTTTTGAAAAAATTTACATCATACTTTTAAAGAACCCTCCCCTCACAAACTATGTAAGGTACCAAGTGATATTGTTTGCGCGTAGTGACGTTTCATTCCTTGCCTCAGTTCAAACTAGAAGGTTTTAATTAGCCGTTTACGCTTTAATAGAACGAAATAATATATTAGGCGATAATAATTTCCCGATGATCCCGGGAAAAATCTTTTTATATTGGAGTTTCAAACAACAATATCCTTTGGATTTAAAAAAAATCCGTCAAAAAGCATAATTACGAGTCAAAAAATGACTGATTAAAAACACCTAAAGCATTAAAGTTCCGCACTTTTTCAAAAATTTGAACAAAAATTAAGCTTTATTTTTTTTTTTTACTAAGAACGACTCTCTGTTTCTAGATGTAAATTTTACATTTGCGTTGAACGTATTCTATCAGAGACATTTCTGTCTATTTGAAAATCTGAATTTCAAGCGCTCAATATTTTTTTGGTTTAGCAGATATCACTTAGATAGAAAGTGGGGTGAGTGGGCCACCAAAAAAATCTGGCTGATTTGTCTTTATTTAAATTGGACCGCATTAACTCTGGCCTAAAAGTCTATTTCAATTGGGCCGACATAATTTCACCTAATTGTCCGATTTTTAAATAGGTTGAAATATTTTTGGCCAAATTTTCCGTGTAGAGATGAAGAAAATTACCCGGTAGCACTGCCGAATTGTTTCTCCGCAAGAACTATAGCTTCCGAGGGATAGTTCATCAATCTGTTCACGATTTGAATCATCTTCTCACACGACTGAAAAAGACACAGAATAAAGCAATCAATCAATTGAAAGAACTAATATAAAAAACTTGAAACTGGTTATGCGAATTTTTAAAATGCTAGACGCCTGAAAACAGACAGTTTGTGTTAAGTGGCGATCTTTCAAAAAGATCTGAATTTTGTAAAAGAAATATAAATAACATAGATATGTTTGAATGTTTGAAACAGTTTATTATATAACTATATAATTATAATTCATATCAAAAATTTGTTCTATTCGTAACTTAGTATTGGGAAAATAGTTATACCACCAAGAACCTCAACCATTCCAAAATTAATCCTTTTTTTGCTTTTTGCATTTAACAACCTTTTCATTGAAAATTTTTCAAACTCTTTGTTTTCGAGGGAAAGGATTATTTTAGAAGCGGGATGGGATAATGATGCCCCACAGGGATTTGACCCCAATCATCACCATTGGTTCTCCCTTTAATACTAGTTTGTGACATCAGTTTTCGAACAACCGGTCCTAAAAGTTTTTCAAAAGCGCAACCGGTGCCAAAATATGGTAATTTTGATTATGACGGAGAGCTGGGGCCTAGCCAATGCCAATTAAGCATTTTTCTAAGAATAATCGTCACTTTCAAAAAATTGTAGATCAAAAAATTTTCAATTTTTCTGTTTTTTAGTAACTTTTAATTTTTCCTACGTCCACCTCTGTTTTGGATGGCACTTTTTGCTTTTTTGTGCTTTTTAGTGACAACTATTACAATATTTGTGAAGCAACAATTTTGTCAGACTTTTTATAACTCTTCTCCCATTCCCCTTTTTTGACTTTTTCTGAAATTCAACATTTGAAATCCTACTCAAAATTCTAACGTTTCTAACTTTTCTTGTTAGAACTGCTTCAAAACGTGTCAGCCTGAACATGTGAAAATTTTTCATGCAAAAGGCCATGTGAACAATTTTTGATTTGCTTTTTCTGTAATTTTACAAAGAGGTTAGTAAACTTAAAAAGAACCAAATTTTTCAGCAGTTTAGGCAACTGTCTTCCAAGCCCAAGCAAAAAAGAATGGTTTCCGCTGACGACAAATTGCAAAAAAAATAGAAAATAGAGAATTGTCAAAAATGATCATTTTCATTTATTCGCCATTTTATTTAATTATTAACAGTCAAAATCAATTAACGCGGCATTTTAGTCTGGTCTAGCAAACCACAGAATAGAATAAATCAGAGAGTGAAAAAGAAACGAAATAAATTGAGCCGAAAAATTTAATCAAATAGAGCAATGACCTCTTTCAGAAAATTTTGCGAACGAGAAAGAATTTTGCAGAGAGAACAGGCGCCACAAAGGGGCACCTAAAAACTCAAATGACTAACAGAGGCAGAGCGGAGCTTCGCAACTTTTGTGATGCAAAACCATTTGCTCTACACAATAGTGACTAGAAAAAGAAGACAGTCAAAAAGGTTTCTGAAAAAATCAAATTGAAAATTGACAAAATTACAGCTATAAAAACTTCGTGATTGTAAAGGATAAAGTTCAAAAGGAGCCGTAGAAATAAATAGAAATCTTTTAAAAACCAGTTTTGGGTCGAAACCTTTTAAGCTAAAATTAAAACTGTTGTCATAAAATTTTTCATTGAATTTTCGAAGTTTTTACGACCAATCCAAATTGAAACATATAATATTAAACGAATATTTTTTGCACCCGAAATCGCGCAAAATGTGATGACTAAGTCAATATACCATATACTAAAAATGTTAAGTTTCAGTTATAGTAAAAATTGTTTAAAATGGAACAAAATCAACGCTTTGAAAAGTAAGCCAATAAAACTCCTAACAGATAAGAAAAAAGCGTTTTACACAAACAGAAATTAGAACCGACAGAAAGTAGGACGAAAACCAGGAACTCGAACAAAATGAGAACTTTTTTGAAAAGATAATTAGAATCTGAAACGGGCTTGAACTAATTACGAGCTAAAAGATAGTGTTTTTGTTTGAATTTTCAAGAGATTGAGCAAGTCATATAAAAAATCTTCTAGAAGTGAAGATCCCCTAGAATTGATCCTCTAGAGGTGAAAACCTTGTGGACAAAGTTGTTTACGGGAAAAAGTATTATACCTGATTGCAATACCCTTGCTTATCGCAAGGGTTGTTATGAAGGAAGGACCGAATTATGGAAAAAATTTAGCCAATCAGAGTTTATATTCAAAAATTGAAGAAAAATCCAAAGAAATCAAATTAATTTAGGGTGTCACATTCAGGGTGTCATGCTTTATGAAAAACGTCCCAGATGAAAAAAATGGTGTTTAGAAAAAAAAACAGACTCAATCAGAAACTAGGACGAACTCCACGAATCCAAAAAAAATTCAAGAATACAATTTCAACCTGAAACGGGCTTGACATAATAACTACCTAAATAACTGTAGTTTTTTTTGAATTTTCAAGAAATTGAGCATATCAGAAGTGATATTTGACATTCCTACAAAATTGACTATTCTGTGATCAAAGTTAATAACGGGAACAAAGACTAGTACCCGATTCCAATACCCCTGCTTATCGGAACGGTAAAGAGTTCAAATTTGCATGCAAAAATGCTCAAAATTGACGTATTGTTTTTTTATTAATTCTGTCGGTTCAACTTTAAGCTATTTTTTCTACCTCTCGTCTGTGGGCAACTAATCTCAACAGGTTCGGCAGGACAGTATTGATAAGTTGGATGGTCTCCGACACTGAATCCAGAGTAGGTGACGATGATGATGTGGATGATGATGGTGAGATCTGATTGGTTGTAGTCGGGCTTTTTGAAAGTTCACAATAGACCTCGGCGCAATCATGTTCTTAAACACTGTGTTTAGCACTTCGTCCGCTTCATCGAAAGTAGGATCCTGAAGCCAAACTAACATCAGTAAATGTTTCAAAATGAAGCATTAAATTCCAATTCTAATTGAAATTCTATGTACCTACTTTCGAATCTATTTTATAGAAAAAATAAAGATATCATGAATGTGCCATATTAGTTTATACGCATGAAAATCCAACGATGCATGGCTCTTCTATCGTCTCTTTTTCCTTCCCCCACCTGTAACTATTTATAGAATTTTTTTTTCTGTTCAGAATATCCGATTGTTACTAAAATTGACATGCGGATATAATGATCAATTATACTCTGCAGCGACTGACTTTACGAAGTTGTATACAAGAAAAAAGCGTGTTTGAATTTGGCTATTTTACAAACATGTCGAATTTTATTACCAGTGAACATCGATCGAGAACAAAAGTTTCATTTTTTGAAAATCAGGAAAGAGAAGCTCACTCATAGCGATTTTAGAATCCAGTAGATAAATTCTACAGCAGATAAAACAAAATTTCGACATTATAAGCAATTCTAACAAAAAATTAGCATGCTACAAAAAGTATTTATCTTTTTTTTTTCAAAATACCCACCGCAATATCAAGTACTAGTTTATTGAGCCTGAGAAAGCAAGGCTTGCATCATCTAACTTCCTTTGATTGCGTTAGAAATGATGAATCTACCAGAGGGATCACCGGAAAATTCAATCCTTACAGCCAAAACCAACACAAAATTCGGCTAATCCGAATATTGGAAGGTCCCCAAAACAGATATTTGCAAAAATAACTGCCGCAGTCTCATCATCAACATGTTGCGAGCTTGCTAGAGAGAGAGAGGAGAGAGAGAGAGAGAGAGAGAGAGAAAACTCAGACTCAATAGAGCAGAGCGAGATAGATAGATAGAGAGAGAGAGAGAGGGAGAGAGAGAGAGAGAGACAGAGGAGAGAGAGAGAGAGAGAAAGAGAGAGAGAGAGAAACTATACAAAAACTTCAGACGACACTTTAAACCGAGATAGCGGTAATTTTATCGCGTGAGTAGACACCTATTTTCAAATGTCGAGTGTGCGAAGTTTTTAATTGGCTTCGAAAGCGTTTTGGGTGAATAAACCTAATTTTAATATTGGGTTGAATGAGCCAACAGATGAGTAAAGATTTTCCTCTGGATTCCAGTTAGGTACATATATCAAATTGGGCGCAAATCC
>NC_087063.1:10866007-10947576 GCF_963678635.1 Symsagittifera roscoffensis | reverse complement strand
CAACTATTTCAGATAATATGAAGAATCTTAAGAGTTTATTTAAGCGCTTGCAACAAGACATAAGCCATTTTAGCGTCTATAATTTGAAAAGAATTCTATCTTGAATAATCTGTCAATCCTTGAAGAAACAAAATTATCCGACAGCAAATTTTGATGATAAAAATGAAGAAAGCAATGAAGAAAGCTACAAAATCCCAAAATTTGGGAAAGAAAGCTTTCGCAAAAGTAATTTCATTTTTATCAAATCTTACATTGATACTTGCCGAACAAACGGCAATTCATGTTTCAATAAGTACCGACAGCAATAAAGAAAGCTAAAAAAATCCCAAAATTTAGGAAAGAAAGCTTTCGCAAAAGTAATTTCATTTTTATCAGATCTTAACTTGATACTTGCCGAACAACCGGCAATTGATGTTTCAATAAGTACCGACAGCAATGAAGAAAGCTACAAAATCCCAAAATTTGGGAAAGAAAGCTTTCGCAAAAGTAATTTCATTTTTATCAGATCTTACATTGATACTTGCCGAACAACCGGCAATTCATGTTTCAATAAGTACCGACAGCAATAAAGAAAGCTAAAAAAATCCCAAAATTTAGGAAAGAAAGCTTTCGCAAAAGTAATTTCATTTTTATCAGATCTTAACTTGATACTTGCCGAACAACCGGCAATTGATGTTTCAATAAGTACCGACAGCAATGAAGAAAGCTACAAAATCCCAAAATTTGGGAAAGAAAGCTTTCGCAAAAGTAATTTCATTTTTATCAGATCTTACATTGATACTTGCCGAACAACCGGCAATTCATGTTTCAATAAGTACCGACAGCAATAAAGAAAGCTAAAAAAATCCCAAAATTTAGGAAAGAAAGCTTTCGCAAAAGTAATTTCTTTTTTATCAGATCTTACATTGATACTTGCCGAACAACCGGCAATTCTGGTTTCAATAAGTACTGGATGTTTAGCGCAATGAGAAAAAGAAGGAAAACGCCTGAAACAATTGAGGAGGCCATCCTAACAGTTTCGAAAATCAAAGAATTTATGTTCAACTCGATTTTGTTTATTTGTGAAATGCTCTGTTTTAAGTTTCAAAAAGGTGATTTTTTTCTTCATATAAATTTTGGCTTTAAACTAGTAAAACTCTAGAGTAGTCTGGCATAGAAATCGTTTCAAATTGGAAAATGCGTCCTATAGGGCCTTACTTACACGTTGCTAGACGCCGAATCCGTTACTTTTTTTAAAATTGGCCAGTGTTTTTTCTAATTTATCAAAAAATTGTTTATATAAATAATTCTTAGATAATTCAGAAAAAACACTCTATGCTAATAGGAGAAGAAGTTTTTCGAAAGAGGATCCGAATGTCAACAAATGAGTGCATCAAAAATCGATAAGGGAGTCAATATCATTCATTCAAAGACAATTTCTGCAGAAGAAGCATCAATCAATTAAACTTGTGCTATGATCTCATCATTTTATGCTTTGTTAGCCATTACATGTTGCCTTCTTCAGTAATCATTTTTTATGCAGAGTCATTAAGCTAAAAGCTCGTCGTTCAAAATTGTTTATTTTTTTGCAAAAAAAAACAAATTAAAATTATCAAACTTTTCATTTTGATTAAAAGGTAAACTTCTGGCTTAGAGATAAATTGATTATTCCAATATTGCGACACTACAGGTCAATTAATTAGTATGAAAGAAGTTGCTAGTTAACCTAATTGTAGTAGGAAGAGCATGAAAATTGTACTTAATCATATAGTCGGGAGAGATCACAACATACAAAAAGAGACATCCTTGCTCTAAATTCAAAACACTTAACCCTTGTCATAATCATCGTGCCACTTATTTTCATATCAACAGAAGGTCTCTACTAATATCCATATTTGATAGATGAAATTATTGACGGAATGAAAACCTGTTCAAGCATATACTAAGGCGACTAGTACATCACAAATCAACAATTATGAAACCATCCAGCCATTACAAAACGGCTGCACAGATTGCTTAGAGGCGGCATTTTTTTGTTCAAACTAATCGTTTGGCGGATGTTCAACAAACCGCCCTATCTACAAACTGCCATATTTTAAAGCATAAATTACATCAGAATATCGAAAACTACATCAGAATTACATCACAATTGCATAACAACTATGACAATCTGTTGTTATATTGCATAAAAAAATTAATTTTTGACCCGTTGGCCTTTTGGCCTGTTGGCCTATCACCGATCATTTTAATCAATTGAGATTTTTTATGAATCAACTAATACAAAAAGGCACATTCCCACTTTTTTGTACAAAAAAGATCTTTTTAAAAATTATCTACCAAATCATAACTCAACAATTTGTTGTTCCGACGTTTGAAGAAAATGACTGAAAATGTGTTCGGGCAATTTTTTTTTCCACACAAATTTCGAGTTTTAGTTAGCAATTTATCACGGAACTTATATAGTATTTGAAAGCTATCGATGACATGAGCTCAAAAATAACGGGACGCTTACGGGACGCAAAATTTATAACTTAATTTAAATGGCACGTGGTTGGATAAAACGGAGGAAAAAACCATTACTTTCGCGCATTCATTTCAAATTTGTAAAAAAAAGTTTGGCCTTTTATTTAAAAAAAATCGACCGAGCCCTTTTATATGCTCTGACCAAAATTAAAATGCGTTTATTAAAATGTTTCACCTGCGATCATTTTTTGGGAAAGTGTAGGGGCTACGAAACTAACAGCTCGGTCAATATGGAGTGAAAAATGCACAAAAAATTCTAATTTTTGTTCATTATACTTTAATTCTTTTGCTTTTTAATGAATTTGCCAGATTTTGTGCTTTTTGTATTGATTTTATTAAATTTTTTCAAATTGAAAACGGATTTTCATAACTTCTGAAACAGCTCATTTTTGAAACGCTTCAGCTCACTTTTGAAACGTCTTAATTCTGATCAGTTTTTGTATAGTCAATAAGGCCATTTCAGGACAAACAAGAGTGCTCGTGTATCAGGGCAAAGCCTTGAATGTTCCGACTGTCCCTTAATTCAAATCGAATAATTTCTGGAAAAGAAAATATTAAAAACCTACAAAATTTGGACAATATCAAAGTGTCGATATTTTAGTCGTACAAAATTAATACGACCAATTAGGAAGCTTCGATTCAATTTGTAACGACTTTGTTCTGCGGGATAAATTGCCACGTATAAATATTTCGCGTTACACTCTCAGCATGATAAATAAACTCTTCAAAGCGCGCATAATTTAGTCCAAACCATGGCCAATTTGGCAATTTCAAACCCCCAGAACAAAAAATAATTGGATGTAAAATATTTTTTCAAACTTGAACTCAAGAAGTCGATATCTTCAATGGGGTATAAACATTTTTTTGTTGAAAACTAATATTTCGATCGGCGAAAATTGAACGAATATAAATATTCCGTTTTCTACAAAAGTTCGAACAAATAACGTTTTAGTGTGTTTTGTGCTATTAATACGTAAGCTGCAAAATAATCTGAATCGAAAATTGTTCCAAATTGAATTGAGGTTCAATTGAATTGAATGAGTTGCATTACTCTGTATTTTACATAGCGTGTGAGTGTTTTTTAAGAAAAAAACTCATACTTTTTTAAAACAAAAATCTACTGCATAAGTTCTCACTAAACTTGCAAGAGAACAAAATTTTAACTTAACTCGGAACTGAATCTGTTTTTCAGCTTGTCCATTCTATCTAATATCGACCCATTTAGAATGATATACCAATCAACCAATTTAATATGATATATTACTCGACCCATAGCACTCGATTCTTTCAATAAGATTTATCATTCGACCCATGCAATATGATATTTTTATTTGGCAAAACCACCCAACCCAGGGCAGCCAGATGATTCCCGCTTCGCCTTTATGCACGAGCAGACTTGTTCAATGTTATTTCAGCTTTGTAACCAGTATTTTATACAAGACTATGGCAAAATGCTTTTTTTGTGATTAAACTGCTGAGTACTAATAGTTCAAATACTTACCGCACTGGAATTTCATGAATAATAATCAATTATATTGTTACTTTATAGTCAGTATCTATAAAATTACAAAAATAATCGATTATAATCCATCAAAATGGATTATAATCCATTGTTTTTTATATCATTATAATCCATTAAAAAGGGATTATAATCCTTTATTTTTTATCATTATAATCCATTAAAAATGGATTATATTTCTTATATTTTTATGCCAATATAATCCCATAAAATCCATTGTAATCAATTATAATGGATTTTTTCGAGAGGTTAGTCAGGAAATTTACAACTTTTTTCAAAGTTATCGCATTTCCTGTTTAGTGCAGTTGCTTTACTGTAGGAGAGTGGGGGGAGGGGGTTTGGGCAAGTGCGGATGGGGGGCAAAGTGGCGGGGGGTTAACTCGAGTAGGTTTAGATTGCGAGTAGGCCGTGAGTAACGCAGAAATGTTGCAAGTTTTGCAAATGATTTTGCAAAAAAAATGTATAGATTATAATCCGTCATAATCAATTATAGTGGATTTTAAATGGATTATAATCCATTATAATGGATTTTATTAGATTGTGTTTTTAAGAAAATAATCAATTTCAATGACAATATAATCAATATCGTGGTCTAAATTTGCAACAATAATGGATTATAATGACAACATTTTAGACACCAATTTTCCATTATAATCGATTATTATCCATGGAACTCCGGTGAGGGTTGTTAAATAAACAAAGGAGAGGAGAACTGTCCTTTGAGGTAACCGGCAAATAAGATGACAGACGTTAAGATTTCTACCGTTTTTGATGTGACTTTAAGACGATGCTACAACTTAAGCCGCTTAAATTCGAACTGCTCATTTTACATGTATTAACTTTTATTTGTCGTCATTATGTCTTGTTGTTTTAAGGACCTCTCGTCTTATTTACCTAGTATGGTCCTTTAAATGCGGGACTCTATTGGCGTTTTATGCGACCTATTTTGCACTGAGTTAGCCTAAAGTATGGGGTTAGTTATGCAGAAAACTTGGCCCTGAATATTTTTAAAAAACTGGATTGAGCTATTTTGAATTTCTTCAAGCTTGCCGAAATTGCAATACTTTTCGGCTAGTTTTAGGGAGCGTTTGATAAACTTGTGTAGACACTTAGCTTGGAAAAATGCCAGCTCGAATTCAATTTTTTCATATGGTCAGAAAAGTTTGTTCAATTTGTGCACTTATTAGAGCAAATCGCACCGAACTTTATTATCATCATAGTTGATTTACAAGAGAAGCATAGGAATAAATACTTTGCCCATTGTTTTGATTTTTCTGTTGGCCTAAATCGAGTCAGTACGAAGAGTGACTCTTCATTAAATTCGCCTTCAAAGCTAAAATTTCAACTTGACTCAAAATAGGAACTATTTCAGAAATTTTTAAACTATTCGTCAAAGAACGACTGAAAGGGATATACTATGATATTTAATATGTTATATCACTCTACTCATGTAATATGATATAATACTCGACCCATATCACTCGACCCATTCAATATTAAATATCACTCGATCCACTTAATATGATTCATCCAATACGATATATCTCACGCGAACCGTCTCACTAAACGTATATTGAAATATGGTACACCCACATCCTATGAAATTCGCAAAATCTGAAATATGAAATAATAATTTAAAAAACTTAGCCCTTTGTTGATATTAGAGTCTAAATCCATTGGTGATGTATACTAGGGGCAACTTGTACAAGCATAAGTCAACCATCCGAAATCCGGCAGCCTAATTTGGCAAAGTTTGAGCCAGATTCCGACAATAAGTAACTTGAATGAATAAAAAAATACAAATATAGCTATTAATTCAAACGCCCGGGTCGCTAATCTATAGAATCCAATCCTGGAAACAGACCTGGCCAAGGAAAAAACCTTGTCACATTTTAGCAAGGGTTGTCTCTAACTGCTCAAGTGTATGGCACAAAGTTTCCCTTAGCTAGCTTATGAGGAGCGATGAAGAAGTGGCTAAGGTATCTGCCTCTCGGTCGAGAGGTCGGTGGCGCGAATCTCATCGTGATCCGTGATGGTTGCCATAGGGTGAAGCAACACGTCTCAACCCTTTTATCTTTCAGAAAAATTACCAAAAAACTTTAATGTAGTTTTTAACCAGGGGGGAAAAACAGTAGTTCTCAACAAAGAGCTGAACAACTTATAGTTTTGTTATTCCAAAAACGGTCTTGATATACACAGTAGCATGATAGCAAACAAGTAATAAAATCTTACGTAGACTTTCGCATCTGGGTCCGTGGTATGCGGGGGGACACACACACCGGAACGTCTCCTCGTCTTTGTTCCAGCCGAGAGACAGACACTGGCCCTGATGACTGCAGTGGTTCATCACACACTCCTTCGCACGCTCCCTGCACTCTGCACCTACAGAACACATCAAAATTAGATTCGCACACCCGTGCACTCGAGTTTGACATATCATTTTGTTGTAAATAATTTGAATTTTACTGTGAATGGAATCAAAATTAGAAACAATTTTCGTAATGAGTAGTATTAGAAAATTAGAAGAAAAAAAATGAGCAACCCTGGCATGCTTTCCTCTGCAGCAATATCGGTACGAGGATATAGGGTTCCATGTTGAGATTTTCAAATTTAACTAGATCCTCTATAAGTTAGTTTGAGGGTATTTACTTTGTGGTGCCTTTTTATGGGGGAATAAATGGAGATAAAAAATAAAAACAATGCGTGGAGTTGTTTTTGTGTATTTCTCACGCGTTCAACTCACCGCTGAATCCGTCTAGACAGTGGCATTTGGGGGTGGTGATTTTGGAGAAGGGGTTGTAGATGCGGACACAGTTGCCCCCGTTGAAGCAGTTGAGACGTCCCCCTCCCCCTCCCCCACCACAGGGGTCTTCCATCTCACATCGAGGTCCAAACCAGCCTGCCTCACACTCACACTACAACACAAAGTTTTTTAAAAATGCTTTCCAGATTTTTTGAAGCAAAAAAAATCAATATTGACCAAAGATTTTTCAGTAGATTTTCATAAAGTCGAAGAAATCATATAAGAATAGCATGATTAACATTTATTGATTAGAATTGATTTGTGTGGTATGCTTTTTAGAGATGTAAAATTGTAAATATTCGTGAACAATTTTGCTATCTTCGACCAAAAAACCAACTTTCAAATACTTGAATTATTGATTCAAAAGTGAAATGTTATCATGGAGCAAAACCATTGAATCTGTTCCGTTTAAAGGAAATGACTTTGCTGCATAAAGCACAGTGAAACACAGCAAGCCAACGTCAATATATGCTTTTGCAGCTACTCGTCAATGCCATAAACGAATTCCGGAACTCGATTCCGGAATCCTGAATCCGGTAGTTGAAAATTCCGGAATTTCCGACTCCAAAGTTCCGTCGAAATCATTTCCGGTTACATCTCTGATGCAGTTGTCCGTTTTATAGAACAGGATGATAAACAACCTGCTATACATTACAACCAAACATAGCCCGCCAAACTCATAAACTCTTCGAAAAAGTAGAGGAACTAATTTTTCGGGAATGTCCCACGTTTCGCCCCTCCTAAATCTAGTGGCACATTTCGCCCCTCACCCATTTCGCCCCTCACCCATTTCGCCCCTCACCCATTTCGCCCCTCACCCATTTCGCCCCTTATAACTTATAACACAGTAAATTTACCGCCGCTTTCTTAAAGTGCAATTTAAGGTGCGAAATGTGTGGGGGCGAAACGTGCCAGTAATTTATGAGGGGCGAAACGTGTGAGGGACGAAATGTGTGAATACCTTCCGGATATTCAAACTTTCTGGAAAAATTAAATTGGCTGGCTTGAAACTTTTACCCAATGGGCCTCTCAGAGTTGGAGAAACCAGCGAGGCCATCAGAGCTTTTTTTTTCACCCAGCTTTTCTCAATTGCGTTCTTCATTCTAATTTTGGATAGGAATTTGACATTTCGAACAATGACTCTTTTCCAGTCCCCCGACCCTCCCTCCCTCCCTTGTAAAATTATATATAAAAAAATTGTTTTACAGCTCTTTCGCAATTTGAATGTGAACATTTTTTTTGTCACTGACATGTTTTAGTGCAACTCACCACAGCAAAAATCATAGTGTTTAAGATAAAATTTAGTGAAAATGTATAATAGTAAAAAGCAAAAGGAAAAATGCGGAATTATTACCTCAGCTGTGTTGTCTCCCTTGTCAGATCGACACACACCCCTTCCATTGCAGATCGACTGGTCATTACAGGGGTTCATTTTCTCACACAAAATACCACTGTAGGTCCCATTTTTACAATTGCACTTTTTGCTCCCCCTCGCATCACAAGTGCCCCCGTTGAAACAGTCCGCATCCTTTGCACATTTTAATTCAAGTAGTCCCCCCTCCCCTCCCCCCGAGTTTCCCTGTCCCTGCCCCATCCATTCGTTCATGTTTTGGGGCACGCACGAGAGATGACCGGTTGTGGTGTTGAGACACTTGAAATCACGTGGACACACCCCATTTTGATCACGTGATACGACAGAAGGAAAGAGGCAGGGGTTGAACAGTTCACATCTCGTCCCGTAGTAGGGCAAAATACAATCGCACGTGAAGTAACCTAAAATTGAAGCTATATTGATTTGATATTCGATGAACTATTTTGGAAATTTGAGGAAAATAGAAAATTTTATTTTAAAGCAGCTTCCTATAAAAACAACACATTGCAATCTTTTATTTGTTGTCAAAACCAAAAGTAAACTTTCTCGACGGAAGCGGGTGGCATATTTTCTCGAAAGGTCGAAAGAAGTGATTTTCTCTAGGGGTTGGACTTTCAAAAAAATTGGTATCAGGGGGTCGAATTCAAGAAGGGCGTAAAAGTATTAGAAAAGAAATTAATATCCGTTAAATGCGCGCCCTTGAAAACACATAAGTGTCGTTCTTATGTTGTAGAGAAAATAATTTGCTTTGGCTTTGACAAAGTATTTACACCGCTGACAGCGGTTTTTTTGGAGAATGTAAACAAAAGCTCATGTTTTCGCTCATTCTTGGTACTATCGATTTTAATTAAAAGCAAATTTCATCAAAAAACAACAATAGCCGATAGCTGTTTAAGTAGCACAGATATTTCGACCATGCATGTTTTTTTCAAATTTAGTAACATAAGTCCTTAACTTTTTCGAAGTAAAAAACAGAAATTTTCATAAAAATTAGGCTCTTTGGTTGTAATCCCTCAGCCCGAAATAGGGACTGAATTGGTTAATAAGCGAGGAAAACAGTTTGGAATAGCTAAATAAAGCAAATCTCAACAAACAATTAGATTGGAAATTATAGTTAAAAATTGCAGTCTGAAATAAGGAAGAAAATCTAGACTAGCTTTTTTCGCAACTAGAACTTTTTTTTGTTGAAAACCCAACTCACGAACAATAAAATTTGAATATGATACCGCAGTTGACTCTTCCTTCAATGTTTCACGAGATACCTGATACATATTCGGAAAAAACACCATATGCCATAGCTCCTTTCCACTTCATGATGTGGTCATAATTATCTAAAATAACTGACACTTTTTACCTTTTTTATAAGAAAAACCGACGATCTAAGAAAAAGTGTGTACTAAAGTCAATTTCAAGGTTCGTTTTTCCATTAAACTTCGTTTTTTTTGAGAAATTGGCACCTTTAATTGGTACCTGTAATATACCTTAAAACAAAACATTATCTTTAGGCTGCAGAAAATGGATAAAAACTCATATTAAACTGAAGATAAGCGTATATGTCCCAATACTTGGCCACTTTTCCCACTGAGATTGAAAAGAAAAAAATAAATTTAAATAGCTGAACTTTAATTGTTGGGTGGCTATCGATTTCAGAGTTTTTGATGGACATTTTTCATTCAAAAGTCATACAGTGACGAGCTGAGTTCAAAACAAAAATAGATTGAATTTACTTTCCCAATAGTCTGATTTTTCAAAAAAGTTCCTAAGAGTTTCACACTTAAGATGTCAAAAGTCAATAACATTGGGAACTGTGAAAACCATTGCAAAGTCTTCGTATATCGTACATCGAAAAATCTGAATTCGAAGTCCTAAAGAGATGAAAATTGTGCCATGTGGAAGCAGAAGGGAGAAAACATCGAGTTTGTTTACAAAACCAGACTGCTCGTATCAGGGCGAAGCCCTGAATGTTCAAACTACCTTTTAAAGTCTGTGGAGCAGCAATAAAATAAAAAAAAATAGATGTAATAAAATAAAATGAAATTTTTTTTCTAAGACTTATTAAGTACGAAAGGATAGATTTCGCTCCTTTTAACAAATAAATTACGGCAAATAAGCGTCTTTCAACCAATTTGGAACAATTTCTAAGAAGGATTGAATCTCCGCTTACGCGTTAAAAGTGCGAAATATATCGCGCGTTAATTGTCCCAAAATGACAATCATTAAACCCCCATAACCTTACGAAAACCGATCACATTTGAAACATCTTTTTAAATTTAAGCTCAGGATAACAAAACCTTTCGAACGATAAAAAAAATCCGTCAAAAACGGCTGGCTAAAAAGTCGAAATTTGTCTGAAAAAAAAACAGCACAAATATTCCGTTACTTTCGTTACGAAAGTCGGAACAATAATTGAACAGATAGACTTATTATTGCATTCATTATATCCGTTTATCTACGACAAGGAATGGGTTTAATGATAAAGTATAAGCGGGTTTAATAAATTCACAATGAAGTTAACAGTGGAAACTATTTAAGACAATCAAACGTGTCCTATAATTTCTGTGGTGTGGTACGCAAACTATAACTTGTTGTTCCGACTTTCATAACGAAAGTAACGGAGTATTTGTGCTCGAGGTGGGTTTTTTCTTCAAATTTTGACTTTTTGACTATATACTTTTGACGTTTTTTTTTGTGTCATTCGAAAGGTATTGTTGTCATGAGCTTAAATTTAAAAAGATATTTCACCTGTGATCATTTTTTGTAAAGTTATGGGGGTCTAAAGTTTGCCATTTTGGCCAATTTGGGACAATTAACGCGCAATATATTTCGCGCTATTAACGCGTAAGCGGACATTTAATCCGTTTTAGAAATCATTCCAAATTGATTGAAGGAAGCTTATTTGCCATAATTGATTTGTTAAGAGGAGCGAAATTCATACTTTTGTACTTTATATGGCGTGAGGGGAGATTATTTCAAAGTTTTTCATTTGTTTAACCTATTACATTCATTCTTTAAGTGTTATTACTGCTCCATAGACTTTAAAAGGCAGTCGGAACATTTAGGGCTTCGCCCTGATACAAGCAGTTTTGTTAAAGCTTGATAATGACTGTAGAGGAGGAAATCAAAAAAACTGTGCAAATTTCTAAGAGTTTATAACCGAGTTGACTTTTTCCTTGCCAAATGAAACTCAAATGAGTGAAATGACTGGCTGAATCAATTGATGTTGTTAATGCTAGTTTCAATTAATAGCATGGATAGCCGGATGCTGCGCAAGTAGTACATAACGTTCCGACCCCATTGATAAAAATTCCAAAATAGAGTTTTTCTTTTTTCTTCAAATAAGTGCCGTTTCTAGTGCTGATGTGATGCGAGATCTATACGAAAGTCTACTGTCCAATTTTGTTTGAATTTTTTTTTGCCAAGGAAGCGCTAAATGAAGATTCCAAAACTAAACTTATACTTTATGGTACCTGAGTTTGTGTGAAAAAAAAAACAAAAAGAAAAAGCAACTAAAACAGATACAAATACAAAGTTCCTCTACGTTATACTTCCCAGTATCATACTTACACAGAGTCATGTTTTTATTGCAAAAATATGGAGAAAAAATAAAATTTGTTGCCATTATATCAGTATAAATTTTTTGAGATTTTTTGGAGAACAAATAATGGATTATATTCAGGTTATATGGAGGAAAGTTTTTTTATCATAGAGAAAAAAAACAACTTATAAATCAAATCTGAATAACTGACAAAAAAAAGTATTTTAATGAATTTATTTGACCATTTAAAATGATATTTTCGTCTTCGAAAATAAAATTGCCATATAATTGGTTGCTAGAGGGATGAATATATTTTTGAACATAAAATCGCCAAATAATTGATTATCAACGGCAAAACTTCGGCACGGGCAAGTAGGTGTGCATTATATGAGCGGTAAGAACTAACTTGCGCTAGAATTTTTATTTCATTTAGGCTAAAATTTTATTTAGGCAAGCTAACTGTCTCATTACGCCCCTGCAGGACAAAAACTATATCAATTAGTGTCTGATATTGATTGTGATATGGAAGAGAAACTCGAAGGAAGCAATCGAACCTTACTATTGATTTCTAACAAAATTATATTTCTTTCAGGGATTTAGGGGGGAGGGTAGACGCCCCTTCCCCCCCCCCCCCTCAGGGATTCGAACCCCTGCCGACCCAAAGGGTCCCCTTTTTTATTTTTATTTTGAGATATCCATTTTTGGTGAGGGATCCTAAAAATTTTCTAAAGGTGCCTTTGGCGCCAATATATACTAGTTTTGAGGGGGGAGCGCGCGCCAAAAAAAAACGCGACGTTTTGGTCTAAATTGTCCAAAAAATCCTAAACACGCTGCTTTTTTTGGCCTTTTTCTGTGCAGCGATGCGAAAAAAGGGCCAGGCCAAAACAGGGTCGTTTTAGTGCTTTGGAAGAGCTCGGAAAGTCAATTTGGTCGGCCTAAAAAAATAAGGTCGACAAAATTTTCGATTTTTTTTTTGAAAATCCGCCCCCCTCGAGAAAATCCTAAATTCGCCCCTGATTTCTTTCGTTGAAAAAATTGAATTAAGAGTAAGGACTTGTCGGATTATTCAGCTCTTCGCTGTGTCTCGAGCCGTTTTTTTTCACATGGTTGTCATCAGAAAATTCCAACTAAAGGTTCCATTCTGAGCCCCCAAAAATACACATCTTTTTTGAAGCAGTACTAAGCTGACTAAAATTGCATGTTAATATCAATCGATTAAAGCTTTATGAATTAGTTATTTGTTCCTCGTTATAGCTAGAATACTACGCAGTTTATGAATACACCCACGTTTGTTTCAAAAACGAATAAAGTAACCTTGGAGTTTTTTTCTGCCACGGTAACTGTTAATTCTGTTAACCTTATTTGTTCTAAAAGGTATTTAAAAAGTTACAACACAAATCTGATGGATTTAAATGCACGCAATTAGTTGTTTTATACCAATTTTGTTGATGAAGCGCATGTTTCATATCCTACAGTTCAGTTTGCAATTTCAATCGCAGCTATAACTGAGCAGAAAATTAAGCGCTGAAGGTGGAATAATCGGCTTTTCTTTTGAAAGGGTGGGGCTTTTGGTGTTTAGAGAGATGAGAATCAGTCATTAGGGCGAAAAGAAGAGAACGATTGAGATGAGAAGATTGAGATTGGAAAAAGAGCGCAAAAAAGAAGGAATACAAAGAGCACGTATTAGTCTCAGATGACAATCCAATGTCTAATTCCCAAAACCGAATCGAGCTGCACCCCTCTCCTCTTTTAAGCCTTTCCGCCTCCCTGCATTTGCCTCAATTGGAACAGTGCTTTGTTCACTCATCTTTGCATCTTTTCACGCTCAACTCCATAATCCAAAAATAAACACACTCATTAGGCAGTCGAGGGGAGGCAGATACATGTATGGTCATCAACAATAAATATTTTTTGCGCTGTCCAGAAAGGCCCATAATTCAAAAGTGACCACTGAACGACATAAAAATCAATTCTGAATAGCGAATCAAGTATAAGCGAATCAAGAATAAGTCGATTGCATATAAGCAAATTTGGGGCGTAGCTGCTTCAAAAGGGAAAACTCCCACCACCTGTTTTTTTTTAAATTACATCCTTAGCCACAGAGATATTTATTAGGGAGCACTCTTGTTTTTTTTCTGTTGAATTTAAAATCACATATTTTGCAAGATAGTTTTTAATTGAAGAAAATTGCAAAAATTTTAAGACGATAAAATATCAGAACTAATGTTTTCCTTGATTATGTTGAACTTCCTACAAAAAAACATACGCTGCCTCTGCAAAGAGAATGGTGGCATCCTGTTTCTTCAATTGTACCCTGGATCTTGAACCCTTGACGTTTGAACAGATTCCAATTCTTGAATGAACCTTTGAAGTTTGGCAAGGTAGTTTTTGGGAAAAGTCATAGAACTTCCAAAAACAGAAAAATGGAACAGATCCGAGAGCAATTACTTTTTTTAAACAAAAATCAAGTCGGAGCCTCTTGTTTTTAGAGAACTGGTTTATCGATGAAACACTAAAATTAAGAATTCGCAGAATAGTTTCCCAAAACAATTAACTTCCGAAAAGCTGTCAAATTTTCGAAAATAAGAAACTTTTCCAAAAAACTAAGACAAGCAGGATGGCTTCCCAAAGTCTGTTGTTTGATTAATCTATTGATATCGATTTTGGTAGGATAGTAACATAAAAATTAAAAAATCTATAAAATGGCCAGAAATTCAGAAATTTGAGTTTATTGAGAGCGAAAACTTCTTGTGTAAAACTGATTTTTCTACTTGAATTCAAGATCTAAGATTCAAGAATGTAATTCTTAGGAAAAGTATCAAAAAAACTGTTATAAAGTCAACGGTTTGATTTTGTAGAGGCAGTAGCGGATTTAGCGGCAGTAGTGTTTTTTTAGATCGCTTACTCGGTTTCTTATTTTCATATTTTCTCCGATACCGCTGAATATTGCTACAACGATCTCTAATGGCGCTGGAGAGTTAAGATAACTAACGGAATTGTGGTGTTCCGCTGTATAGTTTTTTTGGCACGCAAGCTCAGGCACCACAAATCAAAAAACTTGGTACGGAAACCAGGTACTCCTGTTCTGATTTCAAAAACAATTTTTTTTTATTTTGAAGGTTCGTTTTTGTTGAAGACAATGATTTTTTTGTAATTGAGTTTATATCAGAACTATCATCTTTTTGGTACGTCATTTTTCACCAGGTTTTGCTCATGTTCAGCAGAGTGCCGATGGAAATGTCGACACAACCCCCCCCCCCCCTCCCCACCCCCGGCACTAGGCAATTCTGGTTGCCAAATTTTTCCGCTTTGGTATAACTTTGCGACATCCATTTTTGCCTTACCAGCCTCGAAATGTTTCTAAAGGTGCCCCCCTCATGGATTCTACCCCCTGCCGACACAAGGGTCCCCCTTTGTACTATTTTGAGATATCTATTTTCAGTGAGGTACCCTAAAATTTTCTAAAGGCGCCTTTGGCGCCAATTTATTCTAGTTTTGAGGGGATGCGCACGCCGAAAAAACTTGATTTTTTGGTCGAAATTTTCCATAAAGTGCCTAAAAACGCCTTTTCTGGCCTTTCACAAAAATTTGTCAGCGGCGCAGAAAATTTGGTCAAATTAGTGTCTTTATAGTGGTTTGGGAGAGCTCAGAAAATCAATTTAGTCGACCAAAAAAAAAAAGTTTTTTTTTTTTCGAAAATCCGCCATCCCCCCTCGAGAAATTCCTAGATCCGTGCCTGTTCAGAGGTAAATTTTAGCTCCAATCGTTAAACGATGCTCATTTTTCAGTACCTTGACTTCTTGTTTCAAATCAAGCAAATGCACAACTTTTTTGTTGGCTTTGTGACGCAAATATTTAAAATGCCCTGCTAAACCGATGCACTTGTTTGTCAGTTTATTTTTGTTCAAAATATTTTGATACGCATTAGGAAACTGAGAACAAAAATAGAATTAAAATCATCAGAAAATATTTTAAAAAACTGTGTTTTTGCTAAGTTAGAACAGGGTGGATACTTGATGGGTGAGTAAAGGAAGCTGGTTGGGGAAATATTTGTTGGAGAAATGATGAAAAAAACTCTGGTTACGGAAAAACGTTCCGAGGAATGTTGATACCAGGCAAAAGTTTTCAAGATGTGTTATTTGCCATGGGAAAATTTATTGTGCAAGCGAAACTCACGGAATCCATAAACTTGTTTGGTTTTAATTTGGCTCAAGGTCTAACCTTGATAAACCGCATGGATTAGTTTCTATAATATATCTTTAAACTTTGGTCTGAAATTGTTCATGGTTTTCGCAGTTTCAGTGGTTTTGATGTTTGAATAGTTTGATATTGGAATCTGTGCACAGTTTCTTGTTCCTCCAACGAGCTATACCTTTCCATAATTAACAAGAAGTATTTTTCACACGAAATGAAAGGTAGTCTCATTTCCAACCCAGTATCACAATTTTAAAAAAAAAACATTTTTGAGGTGATTTTTTTTTGCATGAAGTTGTATAGCCTTTAAAAAAGGGCTAATTTGATCAAATATGCCAAAAAACTGATGCGCGTGTAATTTCCATTGTTTTTTTTCTGTAGGCAGCGAAATAATCTTTCTCAGAATTCAAAACATATGAAATACTTTTTGAAATTAAAAAACTTGTGATAGGGAGGATATACAGGTAATACTTTTTTATTTTTAATTCCAAATTGATCAAAAACATGGCATGCAGACTAATAGCCAACCCAGTCTTACAATTTAAAAAAAAGTTTTTGAGGTGATTTTTTTGCATGAAGTTGCATAGCCTTTAAAAAAGTGCTACTTTGATCAAATATGCCAAAAAATTGATGCGCGTGTAATTTCCATTGTTTTATTCTTCTGTGGGCAGAGAAATAATCTTTCTCAGAATTCAAAACATATGAAATATATATTTAAAAAAAAATACATGTAATAGGGGGAGATATACATGTAATACTTTTATTTTTAATTCCAAATTGATCAAAAAAATGGCATGCAGACTAATTAGACAACTTCAACCAAATTTGGGCTGACTGTCTAACCTTTTTATATTTCTTGATACATCTTGATATGGAAGCTTTTGTGAAATCGGGGAAAAACAAGCATGAAAGAAAAACTAAGTGAGACACATTAAAGGAGATCAAAATATTCAAGGCTTCGCCCTGATACGAGCAGCCGTGTAATATTTTTTGAGTTAGTAAGTGTTCGTAAGAGTAGTAAAAAGCCAAGTAGTTCAATGGCTTATGACAGATGATGAAGACGGCAATTTTTTATATATATGAAATATGCTAGCGTTGTCTCGTATCAACTATTTTATTTCTGAGCTAATCTAAAAAAAAAGAACTATTCATGTCATTTTTGTGTCATCAATTATAATTTTGTTAGCTTTTAGCAAATCTAAGTTTTTTACAGAGATCAAACGAAGGAAACATACGTCAGATTAAAAAACGTCATGATAGACTCACTGCCTGCCCATAAAAGGAAGCGCAAACAATAAAGAAATGAATAATTACTAACACGAGTAGAAAAGTTTTAAAAATACCTAGCTTCTATTTTTGATTGATTAGAGAAAATTCAATGGTAATAAATTATTGAAATAAGCTGACGCAATGATTTCCGTTTTTTAAAGTTGAGATTAAAATACAAGAGTTCACTGTAATGAGAAAAAACGAAACAAGTTAACGTTTAGGCCAGAATTTCTTAAAATCTTTTTATTAAAAATAGAATTTAGTTGTTCTCATTTCAAGTAAGGAGGTCAGTGAAAACTTTTTTGTTCTGATCATAAATTCTGAGGGTGCTTTTTGGAATGGCAAGTATGAATCGGCAAGGGTCAATCAGACAAGGATCTTTGTGCTCGGGTGATCTGTTTACTATGGAACGAAACGCCGTACGGAGTTTTCTATCATGTCGAAACATTTCGATTGTGATTCGAGTACAAGGAAAAAAAATATCGCAAAAGTGTCAAATAAAACAGATTTGAGCCTTTTGCATTTCTAATTACTCCATTTCACTTTTGAAGCTTTCGCAAATAAAATTTACAAAAAATTATTTGCTGAAATTCAAACCGTTATTATTATTTTTTAATTTTCCTTGTCAACTGGTCCACACTAATAAAAATCTCTTCGGCTCCTAAACATCATCCGCCTACTTCTATGTTAGTCGGGTAATTTTCATACTATGTCTTGGGGTCTTTGGGGCAGAACAGTTTTCCGTAGTTTTTTGGACTGATCTCTGTGTGAGATAAGGTGGTAAAACAAACTCATGTTGCAGCGAGGGCTCATTCGCTTATTGGTTTTCATGGGTAGGGGCATACTTGATCTGATGGTTTATCGAACCAAAAATTAGCCAACGGTATGAAAACATCGAAAATTGAAGTTTTGATCCTAACACTGAAAGTGGGGGAAAATATTTGTCTTCGTGTGGGTTTTTATTGATATATGATTTGAAAGCTCTTTGAGTAGTGCTTTGTACGATCGTACAAAAATTCCAAAAAATTTTCACAGTGTCGAGAAAAACTACACACGTGTCAAAACGCACGTGTCAAAACATTACACATCCAAAAAAACACATCCAAATTTTCCAAAAAAGCAGTGAATTATCATCGCAACATATCGAACTACATCAATTAAAACAGTTTTCAAAAAGACAATGTTATTTACTTTAGCAAGCAGATCCAGTCATTCAGCTAAGTAATTTTTTAAGTTTTGGATATGACTTCAAATGTCTCATGTAGACATGTATGATTGTTAATCAACGTTGCGCACACCATTAAAAGAGCTGTCAACCTCCCTCTCTCTCAGCTCCTGTGATATACTTTGGATTAGGTACGGTTACTGTCCCCCAAAACCCTTCACTGTCGCCTATTAGTTCTTTTGTCCCTCAAATACTAACTCACGATGCTTTTAGAGAATTAGACTGGGACATTATGGCGCCCAAGTTTCCCGAGCCAACACCTTTTATCAGCCTTTCCTTGTTTAGATGCGTTTCTTATTGTTGTTGATGCATCCTTTTAAACAAAAAATTTGTCAATTTTGTTATGTTCCTCATCGGTTTTTTTAATTACTCCCATTTTTTAATACGTCAATTTACTTGAAACTTTTTCTGCTTTAAACTGTCAATTTAGCCTAAAGCATGCCTGACAAACGTAGAAAGAAAACGAATGCACCTAAAACTACTGTACAAAACACGAGAAACAACGCTTTGGATTGCACTAACGAAAACAAATTGCTAGTAATTGAACACGAAACAGCCTCATTATGATCTACATTATTCGAATTTGATGCAAGCCATGATACCATCGAAGTAATTACCAGTTATATAAACAATTTTGACGCGACAATTTATTCCATGAAGACGAGACTCTTACGCTCATGAACGCTGGAACCTATGAAACAAAACAGATCTTACTAGCTCGTCTAAAAACTCAGATGATTAAAAACAGAAAGGCGCAGATAGAATACAAAAGAAACGACAAGTCTTTTCAAGTAACCTTTTCAACTTCCTCGCTTTCGTCTGGACTGAACAGCAATGTGTCTACGACCGCTACAATTCGCAACGCCTCAAACACTGAACCGACATGTCAAGCCGCTGCAACAACATTTACAGTGAACCAAGAGAACAGCATCAACGCCGAATAAATCCATAGCAAGCAGTGCACACAACAGCAAGTGTAACATTTTCCCAGAGCATGAATGCCAACCTCACCCGCAGTCAACACAAAGACTGCATCATTGACCAAATTTTACGATGAGCCACTTCATGTCCCCCAGCATGCCGGATATCACTTTTCGCCTTCCCCACAGCTCGCTAATAATAACTCAAGACCACGGCAGCTAGTTTCAGGATACCGCATCAATAGCGCAACCCAATGTCGACATGTCAGAAAGTTTGACTCGTCATTCGCGCACCCCAAAAGCTCAACTTCACTGAACTCAGCACGATCTCAACTTCGGAAATCACCTCCAATTTGACAGGAGACAGACGGAAGCACGACCTCAACATCGGAACTCATATCCAATTTGACAATAGACAGACAAATTGGTCAAATTGGCTTTCCAGCGAATAAACCGACCGGCTTAAAAATAGGCTTATGATAGTTCAATTCAATTTATTTTATTCAGTTTAATTCAATTTAAATCTTAAAGATTCAGCCTCACTCAAGTAAAATCAGTTTTCAGCATTTCCTTTAATGCCTTCTTGAAAATTTATTTAAGAAATCAAAGCAGTTTTCTTCATATTTGTTAAAATTTTTTCGCGGAAAATTGTTCTCCAATATATCTCTTTTATTATTAGTATAAGATATGTCTAAGCTCTAAGCTTTCTTTCGTTTCGTCTCATCGAACCAAGAATAAAAATAACATCATTTGGAGAAAAAAAACTTTGTTTAGTCTCTTATTATTGTGATCGGAGCTTTCTATGATTTTTGCACAGTAACTGTCAATCCTTGCTTTAATTTCAATTTTAATGGTTTCATAACTGTCATAAAAGTTAATCCAATTATTATGTAACTGCTCATTGATTTTGATTGTTAAAAGGTAGGCGGTTTATACTTCGAATAATTATTGGTTTGTTTTTTTTTCGATTGTTTTTTTTTCACACTCCGAATACACATTTGGATTGCCGATATAACTTATTCGATATAACTAAAGAAATAAAGATCCAAAAGCCCACTTTACAATTTAACTCAGCAACAAAACTGTTTGCGAAAAAAACTCGAGTCTGATTCGTTGATAACAACAACTCAAAAATTCGTTCACACCTTCTCTTCTACTTCTTTGGAGGAGCTACCCTAGTTGACGACGATGGACTATTTTGCACATTCTTGCAAGATTCTTACAAGATAGCCCATCCTCGTCAACTACGGTACACAATGATCTTACGGTAATATTAAAATGATCTTAAGGTTAAAACACGGTATTAAATTAAGTTAAAACATTTCATCCACGCGGGAAGAAAGAAATGCAGCTATTTACGGAGAACAATAGTTTCGCCTGGTTAAAAACTACATTTCTCACTCATTTCACTGGGCTGCGCTTACCCATTTTGTCATCCTGAAGAACGCAACTGCCTCCATTGAAGCAGGGTTGAGCATGACAGGGATCAAACTTCTCACAATTGGTGCCGTGGTATCCGTGATCACACTCACACCTGTAGCTGTTATCACCTGTGGGCGTGCACTCACTTGAATGTTTGCACGGTCTAATCACTTCGCACGCATTGAAGTTCTCACAGTGTGCACCGTAATAGTCGTCGTCACAGATGCACATGTTGTCTTTGCATGTTCCATGGCCGGTGCAGAAAGTGACGTTCTTGCACTGGTTAATGTTCTCACAGTTCTGACCGTCAAACGTACCCGGACATTTGCACCTATGAGTCATTTTGATCACAACTTCAGTTTTTTTTGTATTGTTTTTTAGGTCAGCCGTTTTGAAGTTTTTGAGCTCTACCGAAACTTATGGGTAAAAAATCTTTTTGAGCAATTTTTAGAATTGCTTGACAAAAATTTTTGTTTTTGGTGCCCTCTTTCTTCAAAATTGTTATAATGGCGGCAAAATTTTTTTGTTTTGGTCATGCCAAAAAATAGTACCAAATTGAAGCCTTTGGGAGTAAAACTGGCAACCAGAATTGAGGGATGTAGAACCATTCTTCTGTCTCTGGTTAAGCATTACTTGATTTTATTTTCAAATAAAATTTTTGTGCCAGTAAATTTTTTATGAAAGTTGCTTCATACTCGTGAGCGACAATCACGAATCATGATGAGTCTCGAACCACAGACCTTTCGATTGAAAGGCGGAGACTTCGCAACTTCACCACCACAGCCATGTCTTACAGAAAATCATCATCAGGTACAAAGTAAAAGAAGCAAAATGACTGTTACCTGTAGCCTAGTGCACTGTTGGTGTCGTTGAAGCACTGCCCTGAGTTCCTGCACGGTTTGTGGATGCACTCATTGCTGTATTGACACCTGTTGCCCCAATTACCTGACTGCGCCTCACACTCGCACTCGAAACTCCCGTTGCCTGCAAACAGGTTGAGATCATTCATCACCAAGGTAAAAGACCAGTATACAAGCCGCACAAATCCTTACGGAAAAGCGCAGTGGTGCCCCGAACTAAGAATTACAAGAAACTTTTTTGATTGTTTCTTCTTTGCCCTGTGGCGTCAATAATAGCGCGCAACATGAACACATAATCGCGGGCTTAGATCAAAAAAGAGAAAAAAAATCAACCAAAACGAACTCTTCAAAACAGGGGTTTATATATGTTTGTCTTTGGGAGAAATTTACAAAACTTTTGGAAGTTTTTAGAAAAACCTTACTTTTCCAATGGTTTCTGCGCTACAAGTAAACTTTTGAAAACTTTGGTCATTTTTGTGTTCAGTTTTGACCAAAAAAGTTCCGTTTTTTTTCTACTCAAAATTAGCGTTTAATGCAAATTTCGAAAGTTTTATGATTTAACACGCAAAATTGGCTGTTGTTAATTACTATCAAATAGGAGACTTTTGGATGCGGTCTTGGGTTCAAATCCCTGAGGAAAAGATGGCGCCTGTTTTTCCTAATTTCGTCCTGGTTCTTTCATAGAATTTCTGAGTGTGTTCAGAAAGCATCATCTTCTCAAAAATTTGACCCTCACATTTGGCAAAGCAAACAAAATGACCCTTCTGCGTGGTCATGGAACCAAATTTCTCACATTCTTTTGAACTTTAATTACTTGCGGAGGTTTTCTAGTAGATGGTTGAATCAATGTTGATTTAACAGAAGACGATTCTACCTTGGTGTTCTTGGAATGCAAATTTTGCAAAAAAATTTTTAAAAAATCTTGAAAAAAATTCTTTGTTCTTGCTTTTTTCTTGCAAGATTTTTGCAAGAATTGCATTTAGTTTTGAAGTTTTTTGCGAGATTTGCAGTCCATTTGCAAGAATTAAGCAAGATTTTGCATAATAGTACAATCGGTGTTTTTTTTGCTATTTTGGTAAATTTTCTGGTTTTTTTTTCATCTTCTGCAAGTCTCTAGCGTATAGCTAGCAAAATCTAACAGCGAGGATTGCTGGTTAAAATTTAACCTAAGGCGAAACAAAAAACAAATGCAAGCGAAAGTCCCTAAAAGTATATGCAACAATTTTTAAAAACAATTTTCAAAATAGTTAATTTGGAGTTAAAGTTTAAAAAACATTGGTTTAAGTAATCAGAAAGTTTTCTACCGCTAAATAATCCTAATTTGAAAAATTATTATGATCAAACAAGGCAAAAAAATGAGTATTTAAAGTTTTTTGGAAATACATTAAGTTTAAATCGTCAGTGAACGTTTTATTTTCTAGAGAAAGCAAAATTTGCCAGCAACTTGCAAAATACTAGCTGGATTTGCATTACGATTTAAGAGTACAAATTTTGAAAGATTTGAATTTCTTTTCAAAAATCTTGCAAGACTTGCACTCAAAGTAAACTAGGCTAGCTGTTGTGTTTTCATTCAAATGGCTATTTGAGTAAATAAAAAAATTTTGTTAGTGACTGTTTGACCAAACTGGGTACTTACTTGAAGCATGATTATTTATTGTTCCGACTTTCGATACGAAAGTAACGGAATATTTGTGCTTGGTGTGCGTTTTTTTTTCTTCAGACAATTTCGACTTTTAATGGAATTTTTATACATCATTCGAAATCTATTGTTGTCCTAAGCTTAAATTTGAAATGATATTTTACCAGTGATCATTTTTCGTAAAGTTATGGGGATGTAAATATTGCCATTTTGGCCAATTTGGGACAATTAACGCGCAATATATTTCACGCTATTATTGCGCAAGTGGATATGTAATTTGTCTTAGAAACCTTTCCCCATTGGTTGAATGAAGTTTATTTGCCAAAATTGATTTGTTACATGGAGCGAAATCTGTTTTTTCGTACTTTATATGGCGTGTGGGGGGATGGTTTTCATAAAAATTGTGGGAGGATGATTTTTCAGTCTTGTTAGTTTTGTTTGTTTTTGATCCGACTTTCGACGAAAACGGAATATTTATGCTGAAAATATATCCTTTTGTTCTTTATATGGCATGTGGGGGATAATTTTCATAAAAATTTTCAAATTTTAGAAGAAAAAAAATTTTCATTTTATTTTATTACACTAATTTTTTTTGTTATTTATTACTGCTTCGCCCTGATACGAGCAGTCTTGCTTGAATTTTGATTGAGGTAATAGCAGTATGTCATGCTTCAATTTCTGTAAATTATGTCTCAATTGAAGCTCTAAATCCTGAATTTCATCGTTAGTTTATTTAAAATTTTTCGTTTTTTAATTTGCTTTTTGTGTTTTCACTTTCATAAAGTACAAATCTGGTCTAAGAAAATTGTATTTCATAGAAGTTATCTGGCTAAATCCAACTGTTTTCCAAACGATAATGAAAACTTTCAGGGGCATTTTCGAAGAAAAAAAATTCGATTAAGCAGGATGGTTCATAAATTTTCAAAAACTAAAATTTTTTATGAAACTATATTGAAACGATTTCATTTTCTTAAGGAAGCCAATAAATAGTCAATAAATGACTGGAAGAAACTATATTTTTATGGCGTAGGGTGAGTGTTTTCCTCCCAATTTTAAAATCATAACGGACGTTAGTCTTGTATCCTTCTAAAAAACTACTCAGCGCAAATCTAATTTGATTTTTTTTAATTATAGCAAATATTGTTGCCTTTGCTAAACAATAATCTCAAATTAGAAATAAATGTTTTTCTTTAAGCACTAATTAATTTTTTAATACGTGTTTCATTAAAACTTATTAGCGCAGACTACCGTTTTTGCCCAGTTATTGTCCCAGTAATTTTGAACTATCATTTTGTTTGAAGCGTTGATGAACCTTTGGCTATCTAATTCCTGAAATTTCATTGGAGCCATTTACTCGTAACCAGTCATTTTCGCCCCTAAACACTTTCACCGCCTAAAACCCAGTCGTTTCCGCCCCAGTCATTTTCACCCCAGTAATTTTCGCCCCAGTAATTATTGCCTCAAAACTATTCCCTTTCTTTCGCTTTGATATACATTATCAATCATACGGGATTTTTTTTTACCATTGTCCCTATCATTCGCTTTGATATACATTATCAAACATAAGGGTTGTTTTACAATTTTCTCTTTTATTCGCTTTGACATTCATGAACAAACAAACGGAATATTTAATTCGAAGCGACTTATGATTAATTAAAGTTGAATGGTTTTAATTAGGTTTAATTTTGTGCATAGTCATTGGGGTGGAACTGACTGCGTTTGCGGCTGGAATGACAGAAGTGGAAATGACTGGGATTTTGGGGCGGAAATGACTGGGAGCGCCAGTTACTGTCTTGGGGGGCGTAGCAATTAGCATGTCTGCCTATTAGCATGCGTTACTTGCTTTAACTGGGTTTGCTTTCAGATGAAAAACAAATTAGCCTAAAATTACAAATGTTTTCAAAAACCGTTGACAAGGTAGACTAGTTAAAATTTCACTTTCGCCTTATTAAAGTTTTGGCTAATTACATTTGAAAGCAATTACATTCAAAAAAGCAAATTTGAAAGAAAAAAAATGTAAAATAGCGAATTTACAAGTTACACTCTTTTACATGGGCATGCTAATCGACACTTGCTAATAGGCTGGTCCCCTAACGTTTCGCTTTGAGTATTAATTATAATTTTGATAACTGATTGCTGGAAATTTATGCTTGTTGACATTTTCGACTCCGGAAAACAGAAGTATTGAATTTCCGATCATCGTATTTGGGCTTCGTTTTCTGTAACGATTAATCATTAATGAATAATGATTAATCGTTACAGAAAACAAAGCCCCAATACGACGTGTTGAAACCTATTTTGCTAATATTATTGTTGAGTTTACCGTTACTGATGCAGTTGGCATTGTTCTGGCATGGCTGGTCGAGCACACAGGGATCCTGTAGCTCGCAGTGGACTCCGAAGTAGCCCCCCTTGCACACACAGATGAAGCCATCTTTCACACTCTTGTCGCTTTTGCACACCCCTCTGTCCCCACAAGGCTCAGAGGCGCAATTGTCTCTACAGTGAAATATAACTGATCTTGTTAACTACCCCCTCTTCCAATGAAAAATTACTAAGTGAGGGGAGGGGGTTAGTTGTTATAAAAAACAAAAAGTCGTCCTCCTTTGTAAAATGGGTAAAACGATCTCATATAATTGGTTGAAGCCAAAGCATCAAAGTTTTAAAATTGACCTTTAAAAGTAAGCGTTTGCCCCCCCCCCCCCCCCGGCCCTCGAACTCTTTTGCTCCATGATTTACACCCATTAAATTGTTGTTTTTTTTCTCATGATGCTTTGTTTATTTAAGCTTAGTCATGCTGAGACATTCGCATGAAAGGAAATTTTTCCAAAACTTTCATTTAAAAACCCCTAAAATTACCAAACTGATGTTTTTGTTAGGGATTTAAAAATTGCAATGCCTAAGCTCACTGCTAAAAATATATAAAAAATATATCATGAATAAGTCTTAATTACTTTTCGCTGTAATGATCTGAGCAATCCCTGTGATTATAGATTTTCCCATTATTACTCCTACAGATATATGACCTCATTGTCAATCTTTTTTGATTATTTTGTTCACGAGGGGAAATGGTCAGCATACGAGATAATCTTTTTATAACACCGTACTAATATCCTTTTTTGTACAGAACTTCATAAAATGTTTTGATTAATTCCATTTTAGATTGAAAAAGAATCCTTTTAGGCTAAAAATAAATAAAGTCTCACTTCTAGGTCAAAAAATTATATTATAAAAAAACGGTTGGCCTAAAAACTAAAAATTCTTCAGTGAAAAACAGAGACGATGTTCACCTTATCACCGGTTTACAGGAAGCATTTCACAGCAAAGGTTGCATCTTAGGGATTAACACCGTGTTGGATCAGCATTTTCTTGATGATGATGTGTGTTTGTGTGTTTGTGTGTGTGTGTGTGTGTGTGTGTGTGTGTGTGTGTGTGTGTTTGTGTGGGTGGGTGGGTGGGTGGATGGGGGGAGGTGAGGTGTTGTCAATTTCAAGACTTCAAACAATGTCTTAAATTTTTACTATTTTCCTTGAATTTTTTGAAAGCTTCAGCTATTAGTTAACTTCACTTGAATTTTTAAAAAGTGTTCAGCTGAATATTAGCCTTTCAAGTGGGACAAATATGCCGTTCAATGTGATGATAGATCAACGAGATGAACTTGTCGTGTCGCTCTTACCGGTATTGACAGAATTTTCCATAAGTATTCTCGGCACAAGTGCAAGTGGCTTCCCCATTCAACGCGTTCACGCATTCGGCTCCGTTCTCACATGGATCGTCGGCACATCCGTCCTTCGACTCACAAATGTCCCCCCTGAAGCCTCGCGGGCATTCACACTCGAAACTCCTCCCCCTTGCCCCCGAAGAGGGAGAGGGGGGCACGCATTTGCCCCCGTGAAGACATGGTTTCGGTGAGGTCCTGCAGGGGTCGGTTTTCTCACAGTTTGCACCTGAAGCAATTAACTGTCACGTTTTTTCGGCTATTTCTCATTGTAGAAAACACAATTCAAAAAAATAAAAATTGACCCAAACGTATATTCAAATTCATTAAAACTATATAAACTTATCAAACGTTTTTGTTTCATCATTACTTTTGCAACCCTCATGCTCTAAATTAACCAGAAAAGCCAATATTTTTAAGCAGGTTTGTGTCGAAATTGAGACAGTTTTTCTGGGATTTTTCATTGGAGTTCAATGCACAGTTGAAAGGTCTCTATAATAACGCAACTTCTTTGGGCACTTGATTTCGTGTGAAAAAAATTATACCTGAAACCAAAGTTCCCTTCCCATATATGGTCGGAAGAAACAAAAAGTAATAGCTCAATTTTTTTTCATCCTGTTTGGGAGCTATACTTGTCCTGCAAATACCAGCATTTACACTAGCTTTTGCAATAGCTGCCCGCCGTGACTGGATAAAAAAATCCATTAGGTCTAAGAACTTGGAATTCATCTGAAAAACTTGTGACAGACTTATACCGGCTAGATCAGACAGCTCTGTGCCACTTAAATAAATTAGTCTAAGAAAGTTAAAACGGCAACATTTATGCAAGGAAAATTGTTAAAATACATTCATTCATTCACTTTTACATATTTTTTAGTATCAATTTCCAATCAAGCCCGGATAAAGGATTTTCAAAAATTTTTTGTTGATTCCTTTTTTCTTGGTTGACCAAAATACTTTCCGAGCTCTTCCAAAAAGCTATAAAGATCCTATTTAGAGACAGTTTTTCTGCGCGGTTAGAGAGTTTTTAAATACGCCATTTGAGAGTTTCTAGAAAGTTCTGAACAAAATGTTGTTTTTTGGCGCGTGCTGCCCCCTCAAAGTTAGTATATATTGGCACTGACTCCGTCAAGGAAACTTTAGGGTCGCTCAGCTAAAACGGAAATCGTTCAAAAGTACCAAAGGAGGACCCTTCGGGCGGCTAGGTAGTCGAATACATGAGGCCAGTCCAATATGCTACTGATTACAACGGTATAAGTCAATTCAAATAGCCTTAAAAAGCAATTTCAACCAAAATCAAAGATGACTGGAAAAGGTTTAGCCGGAAAATCTAATCTCATTGTCGTTTTCCAAACATGATAAGAAGGAAAAACTGAAAAAATGCATCTTTCATCGTGATTCGTTTGATGTGCTTCTGATTAAAACCTAAGTTACTTTAAAAGTGCTACTTTGATTGCTTAAGTTTCAGGCAAGTTTAATAAATAAATAATAATTCATGTTTCGGCGATAAGCAGAGGATCTATGAAAATTTATCAGGGGGAAAGGTATCATTATGCATAGTCCGTTCCTATTATTTTCTCACATTCCAGAGTTATTTCGTTGAGCGAAGCTCGTTTTTGCGACTCAAATTTGAATTTTTAATGTAATCAGACGTATTGATAACCTTCGCGTTTGGGAAATCATGGTCCCATTTCCGGCTTGAAGCTGAAAAGAACCGCAAGTAAATCCCTCCCAACTCCTAGGAATTACCAAGTTTGTTTTGTTATGTCGGGAATAATTAATTTGCTGTTATGAAGGTGGGTTCAAGAGACAATATCTTGCCAGAAAACAATTGGTGTTCCCCCTTAGAACGTCCTCCCAGGAACAAAATGATTATGACCAACCACATTTGCTGGGCTGAAACTTGATTTTATTTTTTGGGGGGGGGGGGGGGGGGAGGGAGGTCGTTCGAGTAACGTTGTTTCTTTACGTAACAACTATTGAAAACACGGATTTTTTGCGGTCTACTGTTAGATTGCTAATAGATTACATGGCCTGCTATTAGATTACCAGGAGCATCCCAAAAATCTTGACCAAAATTCATGTGCCAGCCAATTACAAATTAGCAAATTTCACTAAAATCAAGGGCTCTAATATCTTTAGGAGGAATAATTAGTTCACCACTTATTTCGTGTGAATTAGAATTAATATACGCCTATTTTAATACATAGATAAAAAAAAACATCGAAAGAGAAAAAGAAGGTATTTTAGTATCTAGTACTTTTTGATGAAGAGATTAAACTGATTATACCTTAAAACCATCGGTTAGCTGGAAGAAGAAAAGCAAAGGTCACACTAATTGGAAATGAAAAGTATCCGACGGTGGATCAAGTCATCCTTAAATCTTTAATTTCCGCATTGCTATTTTGAGCATCGAACGGCTGAGCAGACATGCTTTTGTATATTCAATTGCAAGATTTTTTGCATCAGGGCAAAAAATTAAGTGTTCCTAGTGTACTTCACGGTGTTGTCTAAAGAAAATTTAGGCTTACAATTTCTAAAAAAAACTTTTTCTCAACCCCCAAACAATGTTTTTTTTTGCAAACATTAAATAGTATGTGAATCAATCAGCGAGGCTCAACTGAATTAAGAACGGTTTCTAGGCTGGATTGTTAACGAGTTAATATAAAACCGAAAATTTTGCGCAAAGTCTGATTAATGTGACAAAAAAAATACAAGTGAAAAATATTTTTAGTTTGAGCTCGAAATATCATTATCTTTCAGATTGTAATAAAATTCACTAGCGGATTAAGGAGAGGGTGGGGGGATCAACGCCCCTTCCCAGGGACTCGACCCAAAAGGCCTCCTTTTTGTAGTACTTTGAGATATACATTTTTGGCTGACTGACCCTAAAATTTTTCTGAAGGCACTGTTGTCGCCAAAAGATACTAATTTGAGGGGGAAGCGCGCGCCGAGAATCCGCGGTTTTTGTCAAAAATGTACAAAAGAGTCTAAAAATGCCTTTTGGACTGTTTTTTCAAAATTTTGCCTGCGGCGCACAAAATTTGGTCAAAATGGGGGGCTTTATAGTGAATGGGTAGAGCTCAGAAAATCAATTTGGTCTAACTTCGAGCTAATAAGATCAGCGTGCAGGCGTGCAATGCTTTTTTAAGCTTAACTTTAGCCGTGAAAGTTTAATTGTTTTTAGTTAAGTTAGTTTTTGGAGTTTTAGCGGCATTTTGGGAATCAAAAATTTTAAAATTAGAAAAATTTTTGAAGTTTGAAATTTTGTATTTTTTTTTTCATTTTTTTTTCGTTCTTTTTTTACGGAAACTTCTTTGCAAATAGCCTGTTTGACTATTTTTGTTGAATATGCCTAGTTTCTATTTTTTGGCTGAAAACTTTTTAAGAAAAACATC
This sequence comes from Symsagittifera roscoffensis, assembly GCF_963678635.1. Classification (NCBI taxonomy): domain Eukaryota; kingdom Metazoa; phylum Xenacoelomorpha; order Acoela; family Convolutidae; genus Symsagittifera; species Symsagittifera roscoffensis. The sequence continues at coordinate 10,917,200 of NC_087063.1, read as the reverse complement.
AACTTGAAAAACATCAACGTGAAAAACATCAACAAGTATGACTATGCCAATTCAGGAAGTCTGGACCTCAGCTGTTTTGATTTTTAAACCAAATTGTTGAAAAGCCATCACATTTGTAGAAGTCAAATTTTTATATTTTAGAACCCATTTTTTCGTATTTTTTCAACAAAAATATCTCTCTTTAGTTGTGAAAAACTCAAATTTTGGAAGTCTTTGTTTTTGGAATGACGATGCTAAAATTTTATGGTTTTGTTTGCTCTTGTGATTAATAGTATAATCATTACTGTTCTGACTTTCGGTACGAAAGTAACGGAATATTTGTGCTCGGTGTGAGTTTTTTATACTTCTGACAACTTTCGACTTTTTAACCAGCCACATTGACAGAATTTTTTAAATATCCTTCAAAAAGTTTTGTTGTCCTGAGATTAAATTTGAAAAAAAATTTCACCTGTGATCCTTTTTCGTAATGTTATGGGGTTTAAAGATTGTCATTTTGGCCAGTTTGGAACAGTTAACGCTCGATATATTTCGCGCTATTAATGCGTAAGAAGCGGAGGTTTAATTTGTCTTAGAAATCGTTCCCAATTGGTTGAATGAAGCTTATTTGCCATAATTGATTTGTTAATTGGAGCGAAATCAATTCACTGCTTCATAAACGTTAAAAGGAAGTCGGAACAAGCAATTAGTTTTGCTTTGTCCTCTAAAGAGCAAAACTCCAATTACAAGTATAATGCTGGTACATATGATTACCAGCGGATTTAGGGGGGTTCGACCACCTCAGCAATTCGACTCCCTGCCGACCCAAAGGGTCCTGCTTTGTACTGTTTTGAGATATCCAATTTTGGCTGGCTGACCCAAAAGTTTTTTTGAAGGCGCCGTTGGCGCCAAAAGGATTCAATTTTGAGGGGGAAGCGCGCGCCGAGAAACCGCTGTTTTTGGTCAAAAATTTACAAAAGTGTCTAAAAACGCCTTTTTGGTCTGTTTTTTTTTTCAAAAATCTGCCTGCGGCATAGAAAATTTGGTCAAAATGGGGTCTTTAAAGTGACTGGGGAGAGCTCAAAAAATCAATTTCATCGACTTAAAAAACAGAACAAAGTTTAAAAGTTTTCCATTTTTTTGAAAGTCCTCCCCTCCCGCTTAGAGAAAATCCAAGATCCGCCCCAGTTAGAAATTCTACTAAAAACTATTATTTAAAAACTTTAAATTCTTTAAATATTTCGACTACCTAAAATGCTTGAACAAAATAAAAACCCAAAGTAGACTATACTAGCCGTTAGGGCTAAGCTTTAAACATTGTGACAGCACTTAATCAAATAAATAAATTTAAAACTCGTTTCAACACCACAAAAAATGGGGCCGTGAAAAAAACCCCACTTTTTCCCATGATTTAGTTGCCTCTTCCTTGAAACAATTAGTCCAATGAAGTGAAATATGATCGATCATCTTCTATTTCATCTGTTTTGATCGAGTTTTAAAAAGTTACTAACTTCTAGGTTTCAGGAATTTTTGTAATCTCGCCATAGCTTTTCGTTCCGACCATTTTAAAAATGCGGAGGAACTTTGTATTCGGCTGTGTTTTAGTTTTCTTTTTCTTTAAGTTTTCAATGCAAAGTCAGGTATCACAAAAAGTTATCGGATTGGATCAAAATTTCGCACAGTAAACCCTTTCAGTCGTAATTCGAACGCCAATTAAAATATTTGAAAATTTTGTGCCAGTGTCAAAAATAAGCGATTTCAAGAATTTAATTTTCGGTCCGATTTCGAGCTAATAGGATCAGCCTGCAGGCTTGCAATGCTTTTTTTAAGCTTAAGGTTAGCCGTGAAAGTTAATTAATTTTACTTGAATAAAGTTAGTTTTTGGAGTTTTAGCGGCATTTTGGGAATCAAAAACTTCGAAAACTGAAAAAAATTCTGCAAAAAAATTAGAAAAAATTTTGAAGTTTGAAACTTTGTATTTTTTTCTTTTTGTTGTTCTTTTTTACAGAAGCTGCTTTCCAAATAGCCTGTTTGACTATTTGTGTTGAATATGCCCAGTTTCTATTTTTTGTTTAGAATTTTTTTAAGAAAAACATCAACTTGAAAAACATCAGTAAGTATGACCATGCCAATCCAGCAATTGTGGAACTCAGCTGTTTTGATTTTTAAACCAAATTGTTGAAAAACCATCACACTTGTAGTAGTCAAACTTTAGAACCCATTTCTTCTTACTTTTTTAAGATAACTGTCTCTTTTAAGTTGTGAAAACCTCAAATTTTGGAGGCCTTCGTTTTCGGAATGACGATGCTAAAGTTTCATGATTATGGTTGCTCTTGTGATTAATAGTATAATCATTATTGTGGTTACTTTCGATACGAAAGTAACCGAAATATTTGTGCTCGGGGTGGGTTTTTTTCTTCAGACATCTTTTGACTTTTTAACCAGCCACGTTGACGAATTTTTTAATATCCTTCAAAAGTTTTTGTTGTTCTGAGATTGAACTTGAAAAGTTATTTCACCTGTGATCACTTTAGTAACGTTATGTGGGTTTAAAGATTGTCATTTTGGCCAATTTGGGACATTTAACGTGCGATATATTTCGCGCATTTAATGCGTAAGCGTAGATTCAATCTTAGAAATCGTTCACAATTGGTCGAATGAGGCTTATTTACCATAATTGATTTGTTAAAAGGAGCGAAATATATTCTTTTGTACTTTATATGGCGTGTGGGGATGATTTTTATTAAAAAAATTCAAGTTTTAGAAGAAAAAAACTTTCATGATTTTTATTACATTTCTTTGTTTATATTATCACTGCTCCATAAACCTTAAAAGGAAGTCGTAACATTCAGTGATTTGCCCTGATACGAGCAGTCTTGTTAGTTTTGTTTGTTTTTGTTCCGACTTTCGAATAAAACGGAATATTTATGCTCGGTGTGGTTTTTTCACAGATCGAAATAATAATTTTCAACAAAAATTTTTATACCATATTGAAGATATTGACTTCCTGAGTTCAAATATGAAACGATTTTTTTTACCTCGGATTATTAATTGAAAAGTTCTGGGGGTATGAAAATTGCCAATTTTGCCATGTTCTGGACTACATTATGCGCGGTTTGAAGAGTTTTTTGATAATGCTAAGAGGGTAACTCGAATTACTTATGCGCGGCAATTTATCCCGCTCAACAAAATAGTTCCAAATTGAAACAAGACTGCTCGTATCAGGGCGAAGCCCTGAATTTTCCGACTGTCTTTTAAGTTTTATGGAGCAGTAATAACAAAAAAAATATAATAAAAAAAAAATGATTTTTTTTTTTTTAAATTTGAAAGTTTTTTTTTTAAAAAAGTCATCCCCCCACACGTCATAATAAGTTCTAAGTGATATATTTTGCTCCTATTAACAAATCAATTATGGCATATAAACTTCCTTGAACCAATTTGGAACGATTTCTAAGACGGATTAAATCTCGCTTACGCGTTTATAGCGCGAAATACATCGCGCGTTAATTTTCCCAAATTGGCCAAAATGGCTGTCTTTAAACCCCCATAACTTTACGAAAAATGATCACAGGTAAAATATCGTTTCAAATTTAAGCTCAGGACAACAATACCTTTCGAATGATAAAAAAAAAATTCCGTCAAAAATGCTAGTTAAAAAGCCGAAATTTGTCTGAAGAAAAAAAAAACCCACCCCGAGCACAAATATTCCGTTACTTTCGTATCGAAAGTCGGAACAATGAGGCTAGCTAATTGACCGTATTAATTTCGAACGACTCAAAGTTTTCCAGTTTGATATTGTCCAAAATGTACAGGTTTTCGGTATTTTCTTTTCCCAAAAACTATTCGATAAGAATCAGGGGACAGTCGGAACATTCAGGGCTTTGCCCTGATATACGAGCAGTCTCTGTTTTACCAAGATTGTTATGATGATTATTCTGATATATTTTTCAATCATTCAGATTTTAGGCGAATGCGAAATAAACTATCGTAATAAACATTTTTAGAAAGTAGGAAAATGCGAAACCGGAAGAAAAAAAGAATACGCGAAATAAACATGGAGGCTTTGTCTCCAGAAAACAATGGTTAAGCACATATTTTAGAAATCCAGGAAGTTACCTGCCAATTAGGAGCCAAATTCAACGCCAGTTAATATTATTTGTCTGCGGAGATTATCGTTTATTTTTTCTAAGCATTTTCGAACTTGAACAGATTCAAAATGGAGCGGAAAACATTTCCGCGACCAAAAGAAGTAAGCTACGGAAAATTGAACAATTTATGGACAAGACAAATTTTGCGCATATGGCGCAGAAATGGCAAAGAAAAGACAAACCTATTAGAAAATCAATTTTTTCTCACAATACTTTTTTCATTTTTTTCATTTTTAAATTCTTTGGTTAAAATAGGGGCCCGGGATTTTTCTATGCGGTTTTTTATTCATTTATTAGTCTGATGAAGAAGAAAAAACAATACGTAAAAAATATTTGGATGTCAGCCAATCTAGTAGGTTTCAACAATCTAGCAACCAATCTTCAAAAATTGTCTGAAACAGATCACTTTTAGATCTGTTTTTCATAATCTTAATAATCTTAATAATCTTCACATAGAAGCATATCCCTTGTCATTATTAAATTGGATACTTGCGTCTATAAGTCAAACAAAAAGCATTTATTGGCCACATGGTTATTTCGCACCACTCTTTAGGAGATGATTGGTTTACCAAAAAGGAATCGTTTCACGTTTCAGATTTATCACTTCATCATGATCGAATCATTGATTTATTTTGGTCAAAAAAATGCAATTAGGAGCAGCACGAAATGGATCGCGCGTTTGCCCCCTATAGGGGCCGAGTTTTTCAAAATTGCCTGTTTCCACCATTTCGGTCTACAGTGATCATGTATTGATAGGCTCAACTCAAACTCCCTGGTTGACTTATCATTACAAAAAAATACTTAATACAATTCCATCAGAGGAACCTATAAAAAAATGTTAATCATACATTTTCCAAATATGGAAACTGTATGACAAGCATTTTTCCATACGAACAAAAATTGTGATACCCTGCGAATTTGTTTTCAAGTTTTTTGAATGAACTTATCGCGTTTTTTTGTTGTTGAAATGAGAGCCATTGTTTTGTCAAAATTTTGGTTTTTAATTACTTTGAAAATATGCTTATCTTACAAGTTTGATTTATGAGAATTGTATGATAATCGTTTTTTCCATAAAATAATTCCAAAATAGAAAAAAAAATTGTTCTCATTTCAGTCCTTAATCCAGATTTATGAATAACATACTCACAAACATTTTCCGAAAAAAAAAGATTTTTTTTTGGTCTGCAAAAATGTCTCAAAGTTTTGCCTATATCTTAGTCCAGGCATGCTTTTTTCTAACGCAGAAGAATCTCAAAAATTACTAAAATTTTCTCTGATGTCTGCATTTTTTCCCGTTTTTAGAAAAATTCAAAATAGAGGCCTCATAGACTACTTTAAAACACTACTATATTTTTTCTTACCCGGGTTGACCAAAACTTCTTATCATATAATTTCCATTTATGAGAAACTTCTTGTCATACAATTTCATACAATTCCATACGTACAGAAAATTGTATGAAAACTCTATGATAAGCATTTTTCCATATATGAAAACTGTATGATAGTGTGTTTTTCTATAAATCAAAAATTTTAATGTTTTCTTTCTAAATTTAGTTTCCGAAAAATTTTCGGTTGTAGTTGCAACCGAACACAAGTGACAAAGACCTTGGTTACTCAAAACACCAAAAGTTGGCCGGTCTTGCATTGACAATGCATAGAAAACGACCTGAAAGTGTCTGTCTTTTACAATTGATATAACAAAAGTAACAAACATTTATTTTTTCGCAGAATTTTTTAATGATGATTATTTTAAATTTTTGAATTTTCATATTATGAGACATTGATCAAGGCATACATTAACAGCCCATACAGAAGAAATAGGAATTTTCCGCGTTTTTGAAAAAAGTATATAAGTGAAACGAAAATAAAAGCCAATTTTATCGTATCCTGGACTACGTTATGCACACAAATAATTCAATATTGCATGCAAAAAAAATTTTTTGAAAAATGTTTGTTTGCGTACGAAATTCGATTTGCGGTTGAAACAGAACAAAAAATTTTTGGGCCAAATTTTCAAAATTACTTTGTGTCGCCATCAAAAAAATGCCAGTCATACACTTTCCATATATGGGAATTGTATGATAAGCATTTTTTTTTTCAAAAAACGAAAACCTCAGTTTTTATCACCAGACTGTTTTATTAGAATCAAACAGCCACAGAAACGAGTTTATACCAGTTTTCAACCATTTTTAGAAATTGTATGAAAATTGTATGACAAGCATTTTCCCACACACTTGATGTATGGAATTGTATGATAAGCATTTTCGGTGTATGGAGGTCAACCCGGGTAAACTGCAGCGTGAACTTCAGCAGATTAATTTACTTGGCAAATCTCAAATACTTAGTTTAATCAGCGATTTTGCCACCGTTGAACCTATTGGGTTTCTCAACTGAGAAAACTTTTGGTTTCTTGATGGGGCGGATCTAGGATTTTCTCGAGGGGGGGGGCGGATTTTCGAAAAAATTTCCAAAATTTTGACGACCTTTTTTTTTTTTTTTAGGTCGACCAAATTGATTTTTCGAGCTCTCCCAAAGCACTGTTTTGCGCCTATTTTGGCAAAATTTTGTGCGCCGCAGGCAAATTTTTGAAAAAACAGTAAAAAGAAGCCGTTTTTGGGCACTTTTTGAAAAATTTTGACAAAAAAAATTGCTTTTTTTTTGGCGCGCGCTCCCCCTCAAAGTTACTATATATTGGCGCCAAAGGCGCCTTTAGAAAAATTTTAGGGTCTGTCCGCCAAAAATGGATTTCTGAAAAAGTATCAAAGGGGGGACCCTTTGGGTCGGCAGGGGGTCGAATCCCTGAGGGGGGGGGGGGGGGGGCGTCCGCCCCCCCACCCCCTCCCTAAATCCGCCCCTGGTTTCTTGTGTTTCAGGGCGGAACACAAACATTGATACAAAGCGAATCACTCAAAAAAATTATATGGCAATCAATGAAAAAAACTCTTGTCAAACAATTCCATTCATAAAAGAATTGCGAATCATACAATTTCATTAATGGAAAAAATGCTAGTCATACAGTCCTATTAATGTAAAAATGCTACTCATGCTATTTTTATACATTATTTTCTTCTATAAAACATTATGGAAAAATAAGAAATTTTTCCACAAATGAGTTTTGTATGACCAGCATTTTCTGTCAACCCAGACTGACTATGTTTTGACGGAACTTACTGCAACAAAAATTTTTTGTCTGCACTCGACATAAAAATGACTATATTCGACCGCAAAAATACTACTTTACTTGACGACTTGATCGAAACTCCGAAACAAAACTACTTCATTTTATTCGACTTGACCAGTTTCAACCAAAAATTTGTTAAGCAAAAACTTCTCAGATCGAGTTTGGTCGAAACATGAGCGGAACAGGATCAAGTTAACATCCTGCTCCCCCCCCCCCCCCTCCCCCCAGATAGACCAAGTTAAGATCTTCCACCCCAGCCTTTAACTCGCATTAAATTTGCTAAGCGCTGCATGTACAGGAGGATGTTAACTTGGTCCGCGGAACAGCTCGGCCAGTTCCTTTGATGCTACGGCAAAATCATCATGAGTTGCATAAGGCGATACCAGAATGACACAGAAATTGAAATGCTAAGTGGCTAAGTCAGAGTTGAACTTGATTAGGCCTCCGGCAGCAAAACGTTTTATAATATGACCTATTTTCACAGTTGAGATGTGGTTAAAGTCGGACGAATATAGGGAGTAATTTATTATAAAAAAGTCAAGAGTCCAGATGGTATCCTCTTCTTCGTTTTTCAATTCTTCAATTCCCCGAGGACTAAATGTACCCCTAGTAGTTCATCAATTTGTGAATCTGGTTGAAATTCAAAAATCAACATCGGATTTGATTTGATTGGAACAAAACAAATACGTCATCTCACTCTGTATACGTACTAAGCATGGTTAGCTTGCATCTTCAATCCTGTTTCCTTTAACAATACAATCTGAGAGACTTAAGGTGAGCTTAATTAGAACAGGGCAGATGGAAAAATAAACAGATAAAAAAACAAAAAGGGGAAGGGTCAAGAAATCAAATTTGTGCGGAGAATTTGCCAAAAATTTCACCATTTTATAAACTGTATACACCAAATTTTCCGACCATTTCTAAAAAATTCATAGAGTGAAAATATCACCAAACGTGATTTTTTGGTGAACAACTTCAAACTTCAAAAACTGTCTTTGTTTTTTTTTGAAAAAAGCGGCTGCAACTCAGAAATAATCTTCGACAAAAAAAAATCCATGCAGTTTTTTGAGCGGGGAGAGGGGTTTGAAAGAGCATAAAAACTATCGTGTCAATGAACAAAACGTGACCAAAATAACAAGAAAAAAAGAATTTTTTGAATTAGACTACGATTCTCAGTAATCTGTCGACCAAATCATTTTAATAATATTATGAATGTTAAGATTACCAAAAAAAAATGCTATTGAAATTACTAACCGATAAAAAACTAGATATGTGTATGAGCCATAACATCATTAGAAAAAGGTCAGATAAAGGAGAAAAAGGTAAGGCCTAATAACGTTTTTTGTTAAACATTTGATCAATGATGGAAAATCATGTATTCCTGGAAATTTTAGCTTTCTGGAAACTGAATCTGTTAAACTGCAAAATAAGGCTCTTACAGAAACATGGCTTAAAATGAATATAGAATTTGGTTTTTTTTTCAAACTATCATGTTACCAATCATGAAAAACAGCAAAACAATGTAGAGACGGCAGAGGTTTTCTTCTTGTAAGCGGAATTACTTCATATAACGAATTTACGCTAAACTTGACCATTTTAAGTAAACACAATGCGGCGAAAAACTTCACCAAAAATGCCTGCTAATTTTTTGGGCTAATTTTATCAGAAGAGAAAAGAACATGTTAAACAAGAAGCAGCTAGTCTACAATAGACGTATTTTTTTTTACAAATTTCATTCGATAGTGATAGTTCACGATAACTCTTTATCAGATAACAAGGAAGTAGAATTTAAGATTTCATTTCTGACCAAGACAAAAACAAGCTAAAAAACAAAAAAAAATAAAATTTGAGTTTGAAAAATGGCTCCGAAGATATGATTGCTTTTAAAAGTTTCTAATAGCTATCCATTTTATTTGGAAAAATCATTAAATCATTACCAATTTCTCAATGAGAGATAAAGTAAAATAACTGCAAATGTTGTTTGAAAACATGTGATTTGAAAAAAAAAAACAATATTCAAAGAGATCAGAAAACAGCTTTCCGAAAGTAAAAATTTTAGAATTTATCTCTTTGAAGTTATCGAGAGTCATAAATCAGCACAAAATGTAAAAAAAGTTTCGTGAGAATGAAATTACCAAGCGTTTTGAAAACTAGCATCTGAAAAAATTCGAAAATTTTTTTTAGCAACATGAAAGTTGAAAATAACTTTGACAGTTACTAACAAATTGACCCTACAATCAAAAAAGTTAAAAGAACTACATCTGAGCTATGAGATGTCTTTTAAGCAAATGTACAAAAAGATTTTTTTCTCCTTCAGTATTTAAAACTGTTGAAGATCAACCAATTTATAAAGTTAGCACAACGCCAGATTGTAGTAGTTACTGACCTGTACCTCTTCTAGGAACTATGGGACAAACTTTGAAAAAATAGATTAAAAATTGTGAAAAACAACTTTCTGGAAAAGGTAATGTCTTAACATCAAGTCAATTTAGATTCCGAAATACGAAAAACACAGTTGACACTATCTTGGATCTCAGAGTTTAAATTGTGGAGAATTTAAAAGAAAGTTTTGACTTCGATCGTTTATAATAGACCGTACAAAACCGTTGACACAGTTGATCACAAATTTTTTCTTGGAAATTGTAAAAAACACAACTTCAAGTATATGAGGTAGAGTTGTAAACTTTTTAGGTAACACATTGAGAAACGTAAGCAGTATGTTGTTTTTAACAATTTATTCTCGGAAAATAAGAAAAAAACTTTGATTAAACACACTGTTTATTTCTCGGTCCATTGGACTTTTGCAATTCATAAAAGACTTACTAAATGACTGTACGCCGTAAAAGAAGTCATGCTTGCCAATGATTGCGCATTGCATTCAACAATTTAAGTTGAATTTGAACAGCAGGGTGACAATGATATAAGCAAATTTGAAAAAGAGTTTTTGAAGGTAAACTCAACATAAACAAGAATAAAACCGCCACCTTAGGAAACTTTTTGATTAGATGGTTTTTCTGACCGGGCCAATTTCTGAAAGAAGAAGTTACAGTGTTGATATTAATGGTGAAATCCACGTTCCCATGTGGAGGTGCTAGGCACTTTATTGTATGCACATTAATTTTGAGCTCATATTAATTGCTCTTTTAATACTTTTAAGACTTTATCTATGGATTTGAAAGAGTAAGATGAAACATCATTTGTTTTCATTCACAACAGTTTGACTTAGGGAATACTCGATAGTTCACCGACCTAAGATTTGATTTTGACAGGCCAAAATTTTATAAACCATTTTTTAAAAAGTTTTTCAAAATCAAAAGTTTTTTTAGATTATTTTAAGTTAATCTGATATTCAGAATATACGACAAGACTTGTTGCTTAATGTGGCAAAAATTAATTGAATTAATTGCAAGAATTGTGCTTATAATGAAAGACGCAAACATCATTTTTAATAATATATCAAATATCAATAAAATAGCGTGTTGAGGGCAAAAAACTACACTTTGAAAAAATTTTCGAAATTTTTTGCCATCAAAACATCAGACTGGTAAAAAAGCAATGCGAATATTCACGACATTCTTGTCTTAAACACACGCGAATTAGTGCTTATTACAACCAGCAAACAAAACTGTCAGCTTTTTTTACCCCCATCCTGGCCATTGATGCAATACTAGCTATTTATTTATTTGCACCTGGTTATTTAAATTGCCATATTAAGTTGAAAGTTAGTTCTAGTGTATAAGAAAATTTTTGGAGACCAAGATTTCGTTTCAAAAAATAACCGAAAAAAATTCCCTTCGTAAGGCTGTAGTTTTTATTGAATGAATAAAGCGTATTCAATAAAAAACAAGCATATGACAATTGTAGCATTCAAATTATATATGCACATGCTTTGAGTTTTCAAAAAGCCATTAAATTTTTATTTTTCTATTATTGCATTTAGCTGTCAAAATTGATTTCATCTTTCCTCTCATAAAATTAGTTGATGGAAAAATTATTTATAAATTGTTTCCTTGTCATTTTTACTATCCTTTGGTTTTTTATTTAAAGAGAGTTGACCTTTTTTTACTGTTCCGGAAATCTGTGCTGAAAAATATATACAATTGTTTCTTTTTTAGGCAATTCTATACAAAATTTGAGCTGAAAAATGATACTCCCAATGAAATACGCGAAGTTTTGGATGTGATTCAGGTCAAAAATCTAATTCATAACAACCAGTTTACCGTTCAGAGACAAATGACTAAATTATTAATTCAAATTAAACTTTTAAGTGGCGAGCAACTTTAAGATTTTCTCGAAAATTAGTTTCTAATTTTCTATGCATTTTGACAGAATTTTTTAAGTTTTTTTTGGGGGGGGGGGGGATGAGGGAGAGGGGGTAAGTTTTCTCTCTTCAAGGATGCCAACCCTTCACCACCCATAAACCGGCCAACCCTAGAATTTTTTCAAAGTGGACACTGATTTTGAGGGGAGCGTGGCTTGTTTGGCCTGTTTTTTCAAAAAAATTGTTTGCGGCGCAAAAAAAATTGTCAAAATATGGTCTATTTAGTGTTCTGGGAGCGCTCGCTAAATCAATTTGGTCGATCTATCAAAAAAAGCCCTCAAGATATTCGACAAAAAAGTTTAAAATCAATTCCCCCCTCACTCGAGAAAATCCTAAATCCGCCCCTGCATCTCCTAAAGAGCGTAAAATAACTATGTGGCCCATAGATGCTTTTTTGTTTGACGTAAAATAGGATGGCTTGCATGGATCAGGAGGGATTGTGCCAAAGGTGTGGTGACTTCAGCAATTTTTGTCCCACATAGAGACTGAGTTGAGCGTATTTTAGGAAGCGATTTGTTGACGTGCTCAATCTACTTGTGGTTTCAATTTGATGTAGCTTTCCTCTTTTTTTTATAATCAATCAAGTCATGTCTGTTGCATTCAATTCGTTTGATGAACTCACTCTTTTCAAGCGATGACCTTAAATTGCAGCTGCAAATGCTATATGCACCATTTTTTACAGCTAATTTTTATAACCCTCGTCATCAGTGTTTTTTGCGTAAGGTGTAGATAAACAACCCATCATCATAGAAAAAGACTTTGTCGGACCTCCCCCCATGGTATTATTAACGAATTTTCCCTCCTCTGTTAATAACTAATTCATCGGTTAAGCATACGTGAACTTTAGTACGATTCTCCCCCTATCGAAAAAGAGGAAGGGTTGATTAAAGAGGTTCCTTTTGTTTAATGTCGATTTCTTAGACTTAGTTCTTTAAAATAAAATGAATAGTTTGATAATTATTAAGAAATCCCTGATTATGGATCTATATTTAGACACAATGGGTTCGTTTATAGCAAAAAAGCATTTTAATAATTATCAGAAGGTATGAGAACAACTGTGTCCATTATGAAGTTTACATAAAGTATATCTAGCTCTTTTCCAGTTTCCCACTCACCCCTTGTAAAGTTTTTTAAAAAAAGCTCTTCTGAAATTGTTCACAGAGCAATAAGCAATGAAAGAAATGTTGTAAAAATTTGTTCACCTGTTAACGCTGACACCTTTTAATACGGTTTAAAACTTGAAAAATCATTTAAAAATTTGTTCACATGTTAACGCTGACACTTTAGTACAGTTTAAAACTCATCAGTTGAAAAATCATTTAAAAATTTGTTCACATGTTAACGATGACACTTTAAAACAGTTTAAAACTTGAAAAATCATTAAATAAACTTCCTCGTGTTCAATTTCAGTAAAAATAAGAAGGGGGGATAGGAAAAAAGCCTTACATTTTTTTTCTAACCAAAAGCTGTCGATCATCTGCAAAAGATAAGCTATAGATCATATGCATAATCTATAGATCATATGCATAAGCTATAGATCATAAGCGATAGATCATCTGCATAAGCTATAGACCATAAGCTACAGATAATCTGCAGATTATTATGAATGGGAACAAAAAAAACAATGAAAAAAAGAATAGATTGAAAGAGCACGTATTCAGTTTTAACCTTTGAGACACCCGTCACACCTCTAGCCTCACTTCATAGATGGAAAGTAGGAAACGAAGGAAACTACAAGACTCAGACGATTTCCTGTTTGGGGGAAAAACGAGGTCACGCTGCTTATTCATAGGAGCGCGTAGATAACCAACTAATACCCATCTATTCCAACAACGTATAGCTAACATCTTTTCCCTTCACAGGATATCAGAAACAACCTTTTTTGTTCCGATCAACCCCTATCCCCCCAAGGGGGTGGGAAGGAACTATGAATTATCTTGTCTTTTTTACACCCGATTTTAATTTGTTCAAGTCTGGTATCAATTAAAAGCCAAAATGCTCATGATTCAGATTCATTAAATATACACTTCATTCGCAAAGTTAGTCTGACTTTCGAAGTTAACCGGTCTGAGTTTTTCCTTTTTCATACTAATTTGCCCAGAAGTTAGAGAAAGGCCAAATCTAACGGTGCGATTATAAAATGCTTTGGTAAACTTTCCCATTTTTGCAGCGTAATATCTAATTTGGTGGATTTTAATTTATAAAATCATTTCAGAATTTTTTTTGCAATTTAAAAAAAAAAATTTGCTACATGAGTTTTTTTTATATGTTAGCGAAAAATAATATGGTTAAAAGAGTAAATGCAGTACCTTGAAAGTAAAATTGAAACTCATTGAATATAAAAGAATTTGATGCTGATTAAAGTTCCCCAAAAAAACTTTTTACAATATTTTAACCTCGGTTTAGAAAATGATTTTATAGATCAATGTAAGCTAATTAACTTCAGACAAGAGTGCTCGTATCAGGGCATGTTACAACTGCCCATTGATTGGTCTCAAATCGTTTTTGGTATATGAAATAATGACAAACTACAAAATTTAGGCTAACAGAATCAAAGTGTTCAAATATGAGTAGTTTATAAACTAATAAGACAATTAGCTTGCCTAAATTCAATTCGGAACGATTTTGATATTTCCAACGCATGAAAATTCGCGTACTGACACAAACAATCAAAACATTATTCCAGCAGCAAATCCACGTTTTAGTCAAGTGTAAGCATAGTCGCTTGACAATCACAAGATATCTGAATCAAAGCCCATACGCAATCAATTTTGCTTAAAATTGTCTCAATAAACAAACCAGCCCTGACATACACAAAACTCATTTTGCTTCGAAAGTCGGAATAAAAACTCATTAGTGTGTTAAAATAGAGAGTTTTAATTCAAGCAGAAACCATTAATGCAGATCTGTCCATCTTACACTAAATCAATGAAGCTAAATAAGACTTTTTGTACCAGGGCAAAGCCCTGAATGTACCGGCTGCCCTTTAATTTTTCTGAGAGATTTTTTGATGAAATACTTTTTGGCAAAAAAATGAAGTTTATGCTGATAAGGTCAAAAATTAAATGTTGCAATTTGAGTCGTCTTAAATTTGAATCGTGTCAGAGACTTTTTAAATATGTTTAAGCAAATGGGAAATATATGAATTTACTGCAAATATTCCAAAAGTATTATAGTCTTTTTTTTTAAAATATGCAATTTTTGCAAGCAAACATTTCGAAACTGGCGTCACTTTATGAGGTCCTCAAAAAAGTGTTTACAATACTTTTTTTGATTTACAAATGACTTAACGAGATTCATAAGTCAATGTAAACTGATTGTTTTCAAACAAGATTGCTTGTATCAGGGCAAAACCCTGGGTGTTCCGACTGTCCATTAGTTGCTCTTGACTAGTTTTTGGTATATGAAATATTGACAAACTACAAGTTTTAGGCTAATAATATCAAAGTGTTAAAATATGAATCGTTTATAGATTAATAAAACCAAATAGCTGCCTCATTTCATTTTGGAAAGATTTTGTAGTGCGGGCTAAGAAAAACAAGCAGTTTTGGACGTACTCATGGCAGGTGACTATGGCAGTGTGCGCACTCGGCTGGCCCCATGCATACTCGATCACCCGCGGTACCGGCTTCTATTAAAAACCCACCCCGAGCATTTATTTTCCTCACTTTCTCTGAAAGTAGGAATAATCATGGAAACTTAGTTATTACTCCGACAAACAAATAAAAGTGTTTTGTCCTAATTTAAATTATAACTGGATCAGTTTGGATAAATTTGGACGCCTCTGCACCAACGAAAGGGTCTCCTTTTTTGAATGAGTTTATTTAAAAAATTCCGGCTAACCAACCCTAAATTTTTTTAAAGGCGCCTTTGGCGCCAGTATATTTTAGATTTGAAGGGGAGCGCGCGCCAAAAAACCCAAGCTTTTGGCCAATTTTTGTTCCAAAAATTGCCGAAAACGCCTTTTTTGTCCTGTGTGCAAAACTTGTGTCTAAATAGGGCTTTTATAGTAGTGGTCTAGAAGCGCTCAGAAAGTCAATGTGTTCGAACTAAAAAAAAAGTTGACAAAGTTTACGAAAGCATTTTGAAAGTCCGCCCTCCCCCTCGAGAAAATCCTAGATCCGTCCTTGTATGGTGCAATTTTTATCCAAAACTCTGAACCAATGTTTTATCCCAAAAATTTCAACACTTATTAGTCGACCAAACTGATTTTTTGAGCTCTCTCAAATCATTTTAAAACCTTATCTTGACTTAATTTTTTGAGCCGCAGCTGAATTTTTGGAAAAACGGTCAATTCAGTAAACACTGGCGCCAAACCCCAATCATAAAACCCATGTTTGGAATTAATATTTTCTTTTATGATTAGCGAGTTTTTTCCTTTCGTATTAACAAAAAAATTGTTTTATGCACCATTCGGAAAAATGATCCTTGTTTGATGTTTTGACATGATCATTTAAATCTGCCGTGTTTACTTGCGGCTGTTTTTGTCATAGATTGCCATTAAATAATTTAGTGAGGTCAGTCACAGTCGCGTCTAAGCCACTGGGGCTCATAAATTAATCCAATTTGCATCACAAGTCACAGGATCAAGTCTTACTTATATGGGCATATAACTTAACATGGCTGAAATTAACAAGGCGTCGCCCTGAATGATCTGTCTGTCCTGTTTGAAGTTAGTCTAAGTTTGAAAGCTCGATATTGTTGTAAGAAAAACAGTGGTAGAAAATGAAAACATTGTTCTCTCTTTTTTAAATTTTTCCCCCAAATTCTATGTAAAGTAGATAACGATATAAATTGAAAATATTAACAAAAATTTGGATCAATTTGGAATAAAATCGGAGCTGGATTAATTCGCTGCAATTTCTACGCTATATTTATACCCCCATTATTTCACGGAAAGCAATAGCAAGAATATTCTCTTCAAATATGAGCTTGATCGTTGGAGATATGTTTCGATATGGTTCGAATGGTATGAAAATAATCCTTTATAAAATGTTTCGATATGGTATCAAATGGTTCCGAAAAAATAAAATGCTTTGATATGCTTCGAGTGGTATGAAAATAAAACTATACGAAATGTGGAAGTTGTTCTAGAAAAATTTCTTTTGGTAACTTTATTTCAAACAAAATTAAAAACAGGGACAAGTAGACTCAATCATATTTTTAAAAATTAGACTCATTCATTTCAAAGTGAAAGGGTGTTTGCGTCTCTTAACTGAGTCGACTTGTCCCGATAACAGTAAATCCCGTTCTCCCGTTTTGGATGACTTACAGAACGATTTGAACTAATGTATTCAGTGGGCAATTGACAATCAATTGACATACAACTTGGACAAAATCCAGTTTATTATTTTTGGTAGACAAACTGATTCTGTCTTGTTTTTTGGAGATATTCCGTAAACCCTTCCAAATCTGTCATTGATCTTGGATTTAACATATCTCATGAACTTAAATGGAAATCTCACATTGAAAAGAGACTGAATATTTGCTATGGTAATTTTGTCAAGCTAAAACGATCCCTTCATTTTCATCTACCAAAATCTACGAAGGTCAACCTGACTAAACCTTTTCTTTTATCGTCTCTGTTATATGGTTCTGAAATCTGGCACCCTAACCAGTGTGAATAACAAAAATTAGAAATATTTCAAAGCCGCATCTTAAAGTGGATCACGCCTGGAAGCTCCTATGAAGATTGTTTAAGAAAATTGAATATGCTACCTATCTGAATTATGCTAGAATTTGAAGATTTGTGTCCGTTTAACAAGATACTAAGTGGCTATTTAGATTTCTCTATCTGGGAGAAGATAACTGTGCGACAGCAATTTCGTTGCCTTCTTCGCCATCTTGTTAAACATGATTTTGTCTCAGAAAAAACAGCAAAGAAACCAACAGGCACCTCGGTTCTGAGGAGAACTACTGCATATGCTAACAAACTACACCGGAACACTGACCTAACGCTTTGTCTGAAACCTTCAGTATTCAAAACCCGTCTTTACATGATGCTACAATGCTTTTTTGTTAACAAATATAATCATCACTGTAAAAGTTACTTTAACTAACTTATCTGTGTTGCCTAATAGCAATAATTAAAGTCTTACTACTACTACTACTACTACTACTACTACTACTACTACTACTACTACTACTACTACTACTACTACTACTACTACTACTACTACTACTACTACTACTACTACTACTAATAATAATAAAGCAATAAGAAGAGCAAATTGCTTGCTTTAGCTCAATTCGGAATGACATAGTTTGCTGCTGATTGTTCAGACTTATTCAGAAGAAAGTGAGTAACGTATATTCTCGGGTTTTTATACAAACCAAATTTCGAAAGATTATTTTTCTCCCTGAATATCTAAATTGCTTGTCGGAAAATTCAGGGTTTTGCCCTGATACGAACAGTCTTGTGTTTTAACAAGAGGAAAAAAAAACCCGTGATTTATCCCCGTTTGTAATATATTTGTCAAAGTAGAACCGTTAGAGTGTTGCAACAAATGATCAAAGGTAAAAGATCTCTTCCGCAACTTTTAAAAGCGATGTTTAATTAGAGAAAAAAAGAAGCACCCCAAGCATAAATATTCTGTCATTTTCTTTAAAACTTGGAACAATGACACCTCCTTGTCCCCAAAAAAAAAGAAAATTGATGCTTTTTCCAGAAATATATTTTTTCAACACAGATTGATTGTACCTTCCTTGATTAAACTTTCCGTCTGCCTTCCCTGTGAGTCAATGAAAAAATTCTGATTTAAAAAATAATGAAATTAATGAAAAAAAATATGAAACGAATTTTTTTCTTTTTTTTTCTCGTCATTGTGTTTCCCCCAATCGTCATTAAAAGTACAAGCTGAAACAATTTCCGTTTGGCAAGCTATTGGTTGCTGGCTTTGACTTCAACTGGATTGACTTTATTTGCCGCCCTCACGTTCTACTTTTGCGAAGTTTTATTGTGCGTTAGTATAAACAAATGGGTGAATTTAAAACCTCCATAAAATTAAAAAACAGTCGCAGTTGAAATAATTTTTCAATTTTGAGCTCAGGGCATTAATTGATTTCAAACAAAAAAAATTGTCAAACTGACCAGTTAAACTCATTAGTACAATTGTCACGAAGAAAAAAAACACACCAACCACAAATGTTCCGTCACTTTCTTCAAAAACTGGAGCAAACATTTTCCTTTTTGACGCTGGGTTCACGTTCATAATCAGATTTGGTTTGAAAACTTCAAGAGTTTGGTTAGTAAGACATTTTTTTTATCAGCTGCATGATAGTTTTAAAGAAATTTGTAAAAAAAAAACAATTCGTGAAATAAAAAACGACTGTATAACTGCTGTATGAAGATTATGTTCCTCCAGCGCAGCAACCAGCAACTTGCCTTGTTGTTTCAGTTAAGTTTATCTGTGGCAAGTAGATTGGATAAATGTCGTTTAAAGTGAGCGATGACAAAAATTTATTTCGATTTCTTGTACATTCACGGTACAAAGAGTTTTCTGACTTTAATCAGCAAATGAACAAAATTTGTCTCCACATTTTTATCCTTTTTTCTGCAACTATATAAGATATCTGGCTTACGTTTTGCTAATTCATCCCAACGCTCTATGAAGCTATATGGAAGTAATAAGTCGGGCGTCAAAAGACGGTCATTTTTATATCGATGACACATCCAGTAAATTTATTTGGGAGCCTATACCAAAAAAAATAGACAGATTTTACACACCTTAATTGCTAATGAGAATCTTGTGAATAGATTGAAACAATTTTTTTTCCAAAATATCTACTGGAACAGTTTTTGTATTGACTTGTTTCGATCATCAGTGCGAAATTACTTGTCATTTTTTTTCGGTTTTTGACGCCGGTCGCAGTTACTCTTTCATTTCTGTTATCTGCCTTTTTCAGCAACATAAACAGTAAGTAAAGCTCATCGGTTTCCCAAAGAACTAATTTGAGCCCGGGATTTCAATTTTCTTACATTGTTTGCGAGAATGTGTCCACAGCAAGATTACTTTTAAAACTAGTTGCACAATGCTGGCTAATTTACGCCTTCGAATTAAAATTGTTCAAATTTAGGCCCGGCTAAGTCCAATTAAATAACCTAATCTAGCATATGGCACAATTTCAACTCTATATTGTAAACAGTTCCAGAAAAAACGAAAGAAAATGGCAAGCAAAACTAATTCATTTGCTCGTTGAAATTAAAAAGTTGCAACTACTTTGTCCCGTGACTGTAATGTTTTCAGCCAAAACATGATTTTATTTTTCTGCTCTTTTGGTTTTTTCAGAAGTAAGAAAGTAAATAGTTTAGCTCTCTTTTTGGCTCCTTTTTTTACAACTCACCAACATCTCCCTTTACTTCAATTTCGAAAAAAAAAGTCACAAACTGTTCGTTTAAAAAATAGTTGCAAAAAATAGATGGAGCTAGATATGAGACAAGATTTAATCTTCAAAGCCAATCAAAAATTTTTTGCTTAATTTGCATGAAAATTCCTATTAAATTCCAAGCGCATGTCTTCAGGAGTTCGATGCGTCGTTAGAGTAGGAAGGTAGTTTAAATGCAATTACGTGAAGGAAATTGAATGGAAATGTTCCAATTATTGGTAGGAGAGGGTTTCTGACAAAAGAATTGACAGTCGGCAATCTAATTGCTCAGAATTGTATGTTGAAATGAATATTTTATTCAAAAACATAAACTACACGAGGCTGACAAAGGAAGTTTTTAATAAAGAACTATTCTGTCAAACTGTCAATTGAATGCTATGATATCCGCTTAAAACCTCCAAAATAGAGATAAAACCTAAATTTGCGTCATGTAGATTGCTAGAAGTTCAAATATATGACGCAAATTCATGTATTCTTTTTACTTTAAAAATTGTAGCATTTTTAATGCTTCTTCTTAAATAATAATATAATAATAAATTGTTTGCAAATTAGATTCCATTCTTTGTAAAAGTTACTACGTTTACAACCAAACGAAATCTCATTGCGAGAACGCCGTGGAACTATGCAGCCCGTTTTCAGGCAAATCTGATCCTGCTATGACTTTTGTTATTTTTTAAATATTGATAGTTAATCAAGAAATAAAAAAAAATTAATGATTTAAAGAGGAAAAAAAATTTTTTGAAGCGAAAAAGGGGAAAATGTCAGCAGTATACTTACCCTTGACAGCAAATCTTTTTTTTTAAATACTAGTTCTAGTCAAAAATGAGTTTAAACAATTGATAATTTCCTAGAATAAAATTGTCCAAAAACTCATGGTTGAAGATTTCTAATTTATATTGTGTGCAGCTCTGAATCTTAGTTACAAAATATGGGTAGTATTTTAGAACAAAGTTGAAAAGTTTTCTAATTCTAATTTTTACAAAGTTTTTTGATTACCCTTTGATTGCACAGGTATCTGCCTAGCTAAAACTCTCTTATTCAAAATTGTATTCAAATTTTTCTCAGTTACAGTTTCCTGTATGAAAACAAAACTGCTCGTATCAGGTCGAAAAATTGAATGTTTCGGATCTACTTAACAACTCCCCTCTCAAAAACGGGGGACTGATACGTAGAATAAGTTAGTCGAACTCTCGACCATTCGGAATGCAGCAAAATTAAAAGTCTCAATACAAAGCTATACTGCTAACTTACTGTTTTTATCTATTGGGGTGGGAATTCTCTAGTAGATACCGTAGGTGGGGGGGGGGGGGAGTTTGTTAATTAAACTAATGTAACTAAGAAATGTTTTTCATCATGTCAATATGTCAATTAACGACTACGAAACTATGAACCGTGTCTTTCTGAACTGCTTTTTTATACTTTGATGCTGAAAGTTTGGGGCCGTATCTCTAGCATAAAGATTAGGTAGTATAAAAATTGAAAATTTCGAAAAAAAAATTCAATTACATATTAACTAAATTTCTTGATTTTAAAATTATTTACAATATTCCGGCTATCAATTTCACTGTTTTATGTCAGAAATGTGGTTGTAAATGAGATTAACGAGATCAACGAAAGAATTGACTGTTTTTTTTTCAGTTTTTTGTTTGAACAAATAGTGAAAATGAATAAACATTCATGCATATGCCACACATTGGCTATGCTGAAGCGTTCATCCAGTTTTTTTTTCAGAACCACGATACGTATTGTTATTCCAGAAATTCTGATTTAGTTACAAGAAGCACGCGATAACGATTAAATACAGCTAACAAAAGCTTATGCTATTGTATCTATATGCTATTTTATACAGCGCCGAAAAGTCAAGGCAAATTATTTACGCGTGAAAATTTATCTCCCACCACAAAATCATTCCAAATTGAATTGAGGCAAGCTAATTGACCCTATTAATTTCATATACAACTCAATTTTTGTCTTTTGACAACTGATGTTATCAGTTTAAAACTCATAGTTTGTCAAATTTTCATTAATGAAAAACTATTCGAGACCAGTTAAAAGGCATTCAGAGATTTCAGGGCTTTGCCCAAATACGAGCACTCTTGTTGTTGCGATTTTCGAAGAAAACGGAAAATCTATGCCATGATCAAAATAAAAGTTTTCAACAATTTTTTTTATACCACATTTAAGGTATCGACTTCCTGAATTAAATTGTAAAAAGATATTTTACCTCCGATGTAAAGATCTGGGGGTTTTAAAACTGCCAATTTGGCCATAATCTGGACTAAATTATGCGCATTTTGAAGAGTTTATTCATGATAATGATAGGGTCGCGCAAATAACTTATGCGTGGCGAGTTATCCCGTACAACAAAATCCTTCCAAATAAAAGTGAAGCTAAATAATCGGTCGTATCAATTCTGTACGACTCAAAATTTCACACTTTGATATTGTCCAAAATTTATAGATTTTCTATAATTTCTTTTCTCAAAAATTATTCGATATTAATTAAGGGACAGTCGGAACATTCAGGGCTTTGCCCTGATATTCGAGATGTCTTGTTTCATTTAAAGTTCCTTTGTGTTCAAATGCATTAGCCTCAAAACTTCAGAAACCAAAGCTTAATGGCAGATTGTTGCACAAAACCATAATGATACGGGTATAATGGCACAAAAACTTTTGATCGCGGACTTTTTTCAAGAAAACAGTTTCAGAAAGAATAAATTTACCGAGAGGAAAAAAAATCAATTATAAAATCTGGTAAACAATTTGGTTGTTTTCCTTCAAATATTTTGAAAGTATAGTCAATGCGGTTATTTTTATGGTACTTAAATATTTAAATGGTACTTAAATATCACCAGCTGAGCCGAAAAAAAAATTTTTTTTTTGGAAAAATTCTTTTAAGTCTGTCCTGCAGCTACAATGAACAACGCTCGCAACTGTAAAGAAAATTGAATACAGCACAAGCAAAATCCTTGATGTGGCAACTAAGACAGCAAAACTTGAGCAGACAATCGAATCGAAAGTCCGACGTTAAATTTTTCCCGTAAAAGTTTCAATCACAAGGTCCGACCGATACTCGAACCCTTGACCTAATGATGATGGCCACGGCGTTACCTCTAGGTCAAATGGTAATGAGCCTGGAAGTCGTTAAGACTCAATAATAAAGAAAACAATTGTAAAGAGAAGACAATAAAGAACACAAGATTGGTATAAAAAACAACCTAGTTCCCGATTACAAAACATTTGCTATCGCAAGTGTAAAAATGGTATTTTCGGCAAACAATTTTGCATGAGATTCAGAAAATTTGGACAATTAAGTCAGTTTTCCAATCAACAAAATTTAACGGAATTTTGAGAAAATTTTTTAGTGGCAAACGCTTGCTCCATTTCTTTTGCAACGCTGCGCTTCTTCTGGGCATGACTGCTGGCATAAATGTATATTGCAGTAGGTGAATTTTTATTGCATAATAGACTAATCAGTAATAAAAAATTGGTTAAACTGCCTCAAAATTATCGTATTATATGGATATGTCTGACTGAGTTTTTGCTGAATGACCTAAATACGGGCTGAATTGAAAGGAGTGTGACGATATAGTCACGCCCAATCATTTTTATGTTAATCAAACTGCATAAGAAATTTTAGAAAATCTTATATTTTTGTAGAGAATTTTTTCATATGTTGCTTGCAAAATGACTTTTATGTTCTTGCTCACAGTAAATTTGTGAAAAAGAAGAAACGGAGTGATCAGTGATCCATTGTTCAAAATTTGAACCAGGTTTCAACCCGGTCAAAGTAATGTGCAGAAAAATATTATATCTAGTAGGGCCTAAAAGTTTTTCTATATAAAATGGAACCTGATCTAAACTACATTTTATGATTGGATAAATTAAATGTTTTACCAATGTAAAGTATTTAATATTAACCAATCATGATCCATCTAACTAACAACCCACTTATTTGTAAGTGCTGAAGTTACTTGTAATTTCAGCACCAGAGAGATTTGAATTTAACTTAGAAATTAGTTGGACTCTCCCGAGCACTTCAGCAACCGCAATAAACCAGTATACCCTAGATCTATTGAGCCTAGCAGAGACTAGTTAAACAACCTGAGACTAGATAGTATAAGAGTAAGATTAGGATCGGTATTAGACTAAGAAGTTGCACGAATCTATCCGGCCGAAAATAAGATAGCGTGACGAGCAGACGGTGTACCCTATCCGAAATTACTCTATGAGTTACACTTCGGTCCTAACTCAAAAACATCTTAGGTTCAGTTATAAACGACATATGACAATTATCGTTCATTCAAATACTGATCACAGAAAACAAACATGTCAAAAATTTCACCTGCTATGAAAAGTGTCACCACTCGTTTGTTCAGGTTGATATTTATGTGCCGCGTTAAATGTTTACAGTGTGTTTTAATTAAATTTACTGATGATAAATTTTGATAAAAAGACAGAAACCATTTTTTCGCTGAAAATGCCTGAGAAATTGCATGCAAAGTTTACTGTTTAGTTTTGCATGAATATTTTTTAGTTCGTGATTTTTTTCTTAACGAATTTCAACAGTTTGTCAAAAAAAATTTTTTTTGATTGTGACATAAGATATCAGGTTCAAAAGCATACTCGAGGTGTATCTTTTTTGTTACCAATTTTGCGAAGGAAGAAATTTCTCGAAGGCTATCAAAAACAAACCACTTGAAGTCAAAAAATAAAACCCGGCTCAAACTGGACTATCCTACCAGTTGATTTACAGCTGGAGAAAATTGAAAAAAAAACACATATGAAACACTTACAAGTTTCAAAATTGTTTTTTAAAAGCTATTTCAAGTGCAATATATTAACTGCTAACTAGATTATTGCAACATTTAAAATTGATTTCAAGACTACAGTGGTTGATTGATAAATTTGATGAGTTAATTATGAAGTTATAGCAATCTCAGATATATCGGTCTGCACACACTTAGCTCATCTGAAAATTATGGGCACATTTTGCCCTTATATTTCATATACAAAATCGTAACGATTTTGGGGCGAACGGCGCCTACAATTTTAAAACGTGGAAAATTTCAAATTCAAATATTGCTCACCTGTGTATCCGGGCTGACACTGACAATGGTAGCTATCTGCTGTCCCCCCTCCTGACGATGACGAGATACAGGTGCCATTGTTGTGGCAGTTGACGAACTGACAGGTGTCTCTATCCTCGCACCATCTGCCCCTGTAGCCCCTTTCACACTCACACACGTAGCTGGGAGCCACATTCCCCCCGCGCAAATCCAAGCCGTCGTATTCTGCACAGAAACACTGCATTTTTAGGACGCTTTTTTGCGAGTGTAGATTTAGTGTTTACAGGATGTTTTTGCATTTCACTGTTAATTAAGATATGCTGCAGTCTGTACCAATTAATCGACGAAATCTGATAAATTTCAACTCGCTGGATTGTTTTTTGTCACGCATTTGCTTTCGAAAAAAATGAAAAAAAAAAATCATTATTTGACAGGTTTCGTATCCTTAAATTTCAGTCACATTAGATTTATATTCTATAACATGGCATCAAGGACGGATGAAGAAACATCAAGAACAGGTTGAGTTCAAATGAAGGGCCACGACCTTCGACAAACACATTTTCGCGAACGTATCTGACACAAGGATATCTTGCAAGATCCTGACATGATAGCCATGTCACATGGATAATACATATTTAGTCACGATCTTGGTAAAGTTTTCCCTCCATGCGCCCTCCATTCCTCTGAAAACAAGACCTTTTTCTTCAAAAGTTTTTAGATTTTTGTTCCTTTTTCTTTATTTTTGTTATCCACGCAAAATCAGGTACCACTCGAAATGAGTCGAGTGATATATCATATTAAAAACCGTTCATCGGTCATTCGAACGACAGTATAAAATTTCGAAAATATTTTATCGCAGTGTCAAAAACAAACCTGTTTGGAAATTTTGAATTTTTGTCTAATTTGAAGCGAGTAATGCGAGTAATGCGACTAATTTTCCCTGAAATAGCACAAAAACTTCAGTAACACTCAGTGGCGTGCGCAGAATTTTTTTAGAGAAGGGGCGGTTTTTCGAAAAATTGTGAAAAGTTTGCAATTTGCCGAATTTTTTTATGTCGATCAATTTCATTTTCCGGAAAAAATTATACGGACCAGGGGGGATCTAGGATTTTTTCGAGAACGGGGAAAAAAATTTGTCGAACTTTTTTTAGGTCAACCAAATTGATTTTCCGAGCTCTCCCAAAGCACTAAAAAAACCTTGTTTTGGCCCAATTTTCTGCACCTCAGTCGAAATTTTGAAAAAACAGGCCAAAAGAGCCGCTTTAGGCACTTTTTGGAAATTTTTGGCCAAAAAATGCGTTTTTTGGCTCGCGCCCCTTCAAAATTATTCATATTGACGACAAAGTCACCTTTAGAAAAACTCCGAGATGGTTAGCATGGATGTCGTAAGATAACACCAAAAGGGGACCCTGCGGAAAAATATGGCAGCCAGAATTGAGGCTCTCGCTCGATCTCGGCACGCTATTGGATCCACTGCAGGAAAACTAGTTGCGGAAGCTTCATTAAGCGCTTCCTTGGCAATGAAAAGTTCTTAAATACCAAAAAGAAAATACGCTTAAGTTTTGTTTGAATAGGTCTTTGATTATACCACGCACATAAAAGCGACCTTAGTGAAAATAAAATTGTCGAAGTTTTATTATGAGCATGGTAGGAATATTCTATACTTCTTTGAAGCATTTGTTTGTGTGGAGGTCAACCCGCGAATTTAATCAGTTTCAGTAAGAAGATATCATAATTAAAATAATAATGATCAGAAGTATTTATGCATGTAAATTTCAATGAATAACACCTTTTAGGCAATTTTTTTAATTTAAATTCTCTATCGTTTTTTTTAAGATTTTACTCGCAGTACGCATTGGTAAAAACAGCAATTAAAAATCAACAGGGAAAAATCTCATAGAAGCTTGCATGTTTTAGTTTGAGATAGAGAGTTCTTTAGTCAAGTCAGAATCTTTTCCATTTTGGTCAGAGATAAGGCCAAATACAAAAAATAGCAGAAATTAGACAGAACTGAATTAGTATTCAATCATTGTAATTTCAATCAAATTTATAAGTTCAAAAAATGTGTATGAACAAAATGGTCATTCTGTTACTATTCATTGGTTACAAGTTTTGTATGTTGAAAAACTCTCATATGTCAAAAAAATGTTTAATTATTTTAAAAAATTGTAAAATTATTCATTGATTTTTTTGTCTAGTTTCGAAAAAATGCAAAACTTTTATGCTTGGTGTGGTTTTTCATTCATTTAATTTTCGCCTTTTCAACTGCTCGTTTTAACTGAAGTTCAAAGGAATTATTTAAACTACCGGTCATCAATTATCACCAAGTTATAATTGTTTAAATTTATGACTAACGAGCAATGTTCTTTTGAACTTTGTAGTTTAAATAATTCAAATTGAGATAATTAACGAGCAATGTTCTTCGTTTAGTTATTGAGTAAGCGGCAAAATAAGTTTTTAAGGCACGTAAAGCGGCAAAATAAAAGTTAAGCGGCAAAGTCAAAGTTAATGAGGCACGTAATTTGCTCTTATTTTTACGGTATCACAAGCAACAAGCATCGCTTGGTACCTTACATAGATTATGGAGCATTAAAATTTAGAACCAATTCTTTAAATATTAGTTTTCTCATATTTCCAAGAGTATATGATCTTATTCAACCAAAAAGATACTTGTTAATCACCATGGATGGCAATCGAAGCTTTTATCTTTTTGCTCGAGCAGTCTTTTTTGTTTAACTTTTCATGACAAATGTTTTGCACATCACTGACCCATGACTTCGAAAATCCACAATATGAACACCTACGCGTCCAGAAAATTCGGCCAAAGACAATTCAGCCGATTTAAAATTCAGACATTTCAGCAAAAAGTATGCAGACAATTCAGCCAACAATTGTGACCGCTGCAGTCACCAACGTGTTGCGAGCTTGCCAACAGAGGGTACGAATCGTTACAAAATTTAGAGCCGGTTATCGCCGCTAAGCGGCGACGCGCGTATGGCGCGCCCACCTTAAACCGAGAAATAAGTCCAATTCCGATTTTATTTTTTGAATCTAGCGTTTTGTAAAACTGGCTGAATTGTCTCAGGCTGAATTGTCTGTATACTTTTGGCTGAATTGTCTGAATTTCAAATTGGCTGAAGTGTTTTTGGAGGAATTGTCTGTGCGCCGAACACCTATGTGCTTAGATAACGCAACATTAAATACTATACAAAAGATTTATAGAAAAATTTAGTCATGAAAAAAGACATGCTGTAATAAAAAAAATAGTGAAAAACACTTTAAAAGCTTCAGATGCCAATTTTGATGCACTTCTATGTTTTTTTAAACTATTTTTTGTTTAAAAAGCTAAATACACAGAAAAGTGCTCTTTTTATGAGTTTGCTGACAACATTTAAAATTGAGTGATTTTACAAAACTGCCGCAGAAATCATAACCATCATTTTAACTCAAAATTATTTTTGTATCTAAACATGACTGCCCGTATATCAGGGCAAAACCTTGAGTGTTGCGACTGTCCTCTATCATCGTTCACACAAACACAAGCTATAAATATACCTCACTTTCTTCAATCAACTGTTTTCCCAAAAACTTAAATTTGAAACTTATTTCAAAGGTAGGATCAAATTAGTCAATTGGGGCAAGGAAACAGTGTCAATATTTGAAAAATTTAATATGCGATACCATAAAAACTGTTGATTTTGGAACTTTTAAGCTGTATCTGATTTTCGATAATTCGGAACTTTAAGACACAAGTCGATCAGTTCACTGAACTCAATTATACTTGAACTGAAACGCTAATGCATTCAAGAGGGCGAGATAGATACGGCAGGTGAAAAAGCCATATAGAAATAAGTTCAAGAATTTCCAGAGAATAGTTCAAATTAGTTCTAAATTGATTAACCCGTGTTAATTTCAACCTTAAATTAGAGTTTCGTATCAAACTAATCTACTTTCATTATTCGATCAGATCAATTAATTTGTTTTCTTGTCTCAGTTGAAAAGAAGTCAAGGAAAATGCAACTTTCGTTCTCTGACTATTCAAATTGTTTTTTTTTACAAACGCGCTTTTAGAAACACTTTGTTAAACTTTTTGTGGAAAGGGTCGTCTTACAATTGGACCAAAACGGCACCCAGTTGACACTGAAAGAGAAAACATCGCAAAAACATCCACTAATCCCCCGCCCCCAGAACCAAAACCAACCAATACCCCCACTCCAGAACAGCCCTGCCCCCTCACAGCCACAATCCTCCTTTTCTCCGTTGGTAGCACTACTGACCTTCATCATCATCAGGATTGGTAGGGACACACTCCCCCCATTGGCACTTGTGATTGGCACAGGGGTCTGTGTTGAGACAGTCCACGGGGTCAGTGGTGCTCCTCCCGTCCGGGCAGGCGCAGGAGAAGTGGCCTTCAGTGGTGTTGAAGCACTCGAATTCTCCGCACGGTTTCCTAAAAATATAAATTATATTACTCCGTGTATCTTGTTAACTACTTTTACCCTTTGATAACCTAGTAAAGAATTGCCACTCCTATAAAAAACTACAATTCAGCGGTTACGCATATGTGAACTTTGTACAAAATGCAACGAATCTCCCCCTTTTGTAATTGTGGGGGGGGGGGGGGGCTACTGCGAATCAAAGCGGATCTAACAATGGCTGTCAATAAAGTCTAAGCACCTTCCGTTTCTATTTGTGACGTCTCACATAGAATACATGTATTATTCCATAAGTGTTCTTTCTTCATTTTGCCATTGTGTATACTTTTTAAAATCTATTGAAAAATGCAGGTCCATGGGGCATTATAGAAAGGTATCATCAACACCACTGGTACTTTCTTGAGATCTGGTTAACTACCCCCCGCCCTTTTCAAAAGAGCGGAGATTCGTTACAAAATTAATACACGCTTAACCTTCGAATTAGTTCATAATAGGGGTGGCAATTCGTTACCGAAGAGAGAGAGAGAGAGAGAGAGAGATAGGGGGGGGGGGGGGGGGGGGGGTAGGCAAAAAAGATCCCTTTCCTGGCACAGGGGTTAAACATATCGCAGGAGGTGCCGTAGTAGCCCATGAAACACATGCAGTTGAACGAGTCCTCCTCCTCCCCCGTCACTGTACACTCCCCATTTGCACACTTGTGGCTGGAGCAGGCTAATAAACAAACACAACAGCATCATTTAACAAACAATTTCGCACTTCTTTTTTTTCTTTGTTTTTCAACGAAACACAAACAAGGCTGGTCAAAACAGGGCAAAGCCTTGAATGTTCCGACTGCCCTTTAATTGGTCTCGAATTGTTTTTGGTTTAAATATTGGCAAAACTATGAATTGCAGGTTGATAATAACAAAATTACGTGTTGCAATTTGAGTCATGTATGGAGTTAATAAAAACAATTAACTGCTTACAATTCGATTCTTTCTTCGAAAGTCGAAACAAAAAGCTAAGATTTGAAAGGTAAAACTAAACTTTCAACTTCCTGCGTGTGTGTTTAAAAAAGTAGTTATTTAGTTTGATTTGATTTAGTTGATGTACTCTAAAACTTTTCAAACTCAACAAGCCCCGATCAAGGACCCGATTGAGTCTCGAAGAACCAGACCGAACCAGATCGAAAGATGGCGTGCAGCTCACAACCCAAATTACTCAGGGAAGTTTTTTGAACGGTGTCAGAAAATTATCTGATGACCAAAATTTGAATTTTTGTTTACAGCTATCTGATATTCATTCTGATACTTCTATTTTCAATTCTAACGTTGCCCATAAAATCTCGAGTTGGTTCACCAGTTTCAGAAGCCTCAGATAATTTTCAACCCATATTGCTGACTGTATGATTTATTACCATAAATGGAATTTGAAACACACAAAACTGTTTAAAAAGATAAATCGTGGATACTTTTTTTTAATATCTGGGATGAATAATGGCAAAAAAAACTAAAAATAGGAAGATAATCCCTAAATCTTTGACGTTCGTTTCCTCGTTTCATAGAATTCAATTTTAAAAAATATCAGATAATAACTCCCTCAATTTTAGAAGCCCCCAGGAACAAAATTATTTTATTTGAAAAGATCCTAATCAAAAAAATTCTGAACCTCATTATCAAATAGTACAAAGCCTCTGTGAACAATTAGCAGCGGCTGAGGCAAAAAAAACAAAGATTAAAATGACAAATAAGGATACACATTGTTTGTTTTTAGCTATTATTTGCTGCCTCCCACAACCATTTTTAAAAAAATCTTTCAATAATAAAAGGATAGCTATAAATGTGGGTATTTTGGAGGCAGGGAAATGAGAAATGTCGCGTCCTCCCAAAGCGTCAAATTGCACCGTGTTACAGGGTCATTTTACAACTTAGTCCGGAAACAACTCTTCACTGCTAATTATGTCTGAGAACGCCCGATCAGCATTAAAAAACTGTGAAAAGAATGGAAAAAAGTGTGAATAATATTTCTAACTGAAAAAAGTTGCACTGAAATTTGTGAAAAAAAGTTGTTTAGTCTTACAGAGCGGTGAGCAAGTTTGAAGAAGAAAAATTTATGACGATCGTAGTTGTAAACATTTAGGAAAAAAGATGAACAGAAATGAAAAAAAAAGCTCCAGGTCCAACGTAAATGCTCCGCTTGACACGTGGAATTTCTAAGAGGGCGGAAACGTTGAAAAGATTGATCTACGGATGTATCATCCCACCTTCCGCGAAATAGAATACTTTGATACCATCTTGTGATACAAAAATACAACAAAAATTCAGATTTGATTCTAGTGGTTAACATACATTAATATTAAAAAAACAGAGTTATAAAACTAGAGTTAATCCGAATCAGATTTAAGGAGAAGGCAAAAGTGAATTTTAGTGTGAGGTGCGGGAATGAAGACGTCTACTCCCTCTAAGCGATATGACCCCCTGGTCACTCAAAGTTTTTGTTCAATATAACCCTTTTTTCTAAAAAAAACGCCCATATACACCAAATTGACGCCATTATAGAGCGTTGACGCCAGTATACACCAAATAGACGCATTTTGTGGGCCAGAATAATCTAAACGCTGCAAAAAATAGCCCACTAGCTTTTTGTTCCGACTTTTGTAACGAAAGAAACGGAATACTTGTGCTCGGGTGGTTTTTTTTTTCAGACATGTTTCGACTTTTTAACTAGCCATTTTTGACGTAATTTTTCTTATCATTCAAATAGTATTGTTGTCTTGAGCCTAAAATTGAAAAAACATTTCACCTGTGATCTTTTTTCGTAAACTTATGGTGATTTAAAGATTGACAATAACGAGCGATACCTTTCGCGCTATTAACGCGTAAGCGGAGATCGCGCAATGAAATTTCATGAATAAAAACCGATTCTATTGGGATTTTATTGTCAGTCTCTATAAAATACCAAAAATAATCGATTAGAATTGATTAAAAATGAATTATAATGATACTATTTTTTAGCGATAAAATCGCAATATAATCTATTACAATCAATTATAATCGATTATTTTCACCTTATTTTCAAAAAACTTTATCAAAAAAAAAATAGTCAATTTTAATCGATTATAATGGATTATAATCCATATTAAAATCTTTGGTGTGCTGTTTTCTTTATTTTCACAATAATGTTAAATTTAAGTTCGTTTATTTGTTTTCTCGCTAAATTTTAGCTTTTTCCTAATTTCAATTGCGTTTATGAAAACTTCTAAAAAGTCACGTATTTTTGTTATTAGTTTAATTGAATTTTATTCGCCAATCCGCAACTGAATAGATAATTGTGTAGTATGGGTAAATGTGTGTATGGGGGGTTGAAGTGGTTTGGGCGGAGAACATGTGGGGGGTGGGGCTTGGGAGAATGGACTTGCAAAAAATTCGAAAACTTGTTGACTTTTTTCAGGTCGGCCATTTTGGTTTTCCAATCACTCCCACAATACTAAAAAAAAACGTTTTTTCACCAAAATTCAGCATTTTAGGCAATTTTCTTGAAAAAATTGTGGACAAAAATGCCGTTTTTGGGCACTTTTTGGAAAACTACTACATATTAAAATTTACTACAAATTGGCCGCCCCTGAATGAACGTGTTCGTTCGAGTTTTGCAGAGAAATGCAAAATGTGAAGTCATCATTTACAGAATTTAATCAATTTTTATGTATTTTTTTGTACAAAAATAATTCATCATTTTGAAAACAAAAATGGATTATAATCGATTATAATGGATATCACTTGATTTTTATTTTTCGAAAACAATCGATTAAAGTGGAATAAAAATCCATTACGTTGCCTAATTTTGCCGTGATAATCGATTGTATAGACAACTTTTTAGTCAGCATAATCATGTATATCAATTTTTATCCATGAAAAATCGGTGCGGAATTTATTCCATCTTAGAAATCATTCCAAAATGGATTGAGGCATGCTCTTCGGTCTTTTTACTAATTGCTAAATGCGGAATATATCACTTTGTATTTAATATAGCGTTTGAGGAGATGTTTGTCACAATTATTTGTATCAACTTCATCAATTTTTGTTCCGACTTTTGTATCAAAAGTAACGGAATATTTGTGCTTGGGGTGGTTTTTTCTTCAGAAAATATTCGACTTTTTAACTAGCAATTTTTGACGCAACTTTTAAATATCATTCAAAAGGGATTAATGTCCTGAGCTTAACTTTCAATAAATATTTTTTACCTTTGATCATTCTTGTAAAGTTAAGGGGTTTAACAATTGCCATTTTGGCCAATTTGGGACAAAAAATGCGCGATTTATTTCGCGCTATGAACGCTTGAGCGGAGATTTAATCCGTCTTAGAAATCGTTCCAAATTGGTTGAAGAAAGCCTATCTGCCATAATTGATTTCTTACTAGGAGTGAAATCTATAATATTGTACTTTATATGGCGTGTGGGTGATGATTTTCACAAAAAATCTCAAATTAAAAAAAGCATTTTATCATTTTTCATTTTATTTTTTCATGTCTTTTACTGCTCTATAGGCCCTAAAAGGCAGTCGGAGCAGGGCTTTGCCCTGATACGAGCTGTTTTGTTTGAATTCAGTTTTTTTTTGTTCTGGATGGCAAATAAATCGTATTA
This sequence comes from Symsagittifera roscoffensis, assembly GCF_963678635.1. Classification (NCBI taxonomy): domain Eukaryota; kingdom Metazoa; phylum Xenacoelomorpha; order Acoela; family Convolutidae; genus Symsagittifera; species Symsagittifera roscoffensis. The sequence goes on along the minus strand of NC_087063.1, from coordinate 10,883,067 downwards.
GGATTTCATTTTCATAAATAAAGACTGAAGCTTTTGAAAGAGCTTTTCACGTAAGCGCAACAAACTGCTGGATTAAGTGGGCAAAATCACCCCAATTCTAATTTTTCTTACGAAATACGAGACAAAAATGTTGTCATATATTTCGTCCGATTAAAACGTGAGCGGCGAATAAATGTTCTTCAAAGCTGAATTCAAAGATTTCATCAAATTTCTCAGCAAAATTTCTTCTTCAAATGTTGAAGAGCAGTCGGCAACTAAATCTTTTAATAATTATTTTTTCTAAAAATATATGAAAAAACAATGTTTAAGTTTTTATTTCGGAAGAAACGATTATACAAAAGTTCATTTTCATTTTTCATTTTGTTTCTCAAAAGCATTGTAGCGCTAAGCAAAAAAAAACAAATATTGGAAACATGGACTTGACAGTAATCAATAATTCAAACCGCTTATGATGATGTCTGAATTTTTTTGCGCTCTCTCCGTCAATTTAATAAGTGGCGCGTTCTCCATCAATTTAATAATCACGCCACGCTTCGCACATCAAACAAGGATTTTTCATCAAACAGGGAGTCATTTTCGAAAAAATGAAGTGGGAAAATTCTATTGTTTTTTCTTTTCCTCAGACTAAATTATCTGAAATGAATTTCCTTTTTAAAAAATTCTTTACCTTTTAGAAGCAATTAGGAGTGTCAAAAACTGTACCAATAATGACAAATGCCCATCTGATTCTATTTAAAAGTGCTCCGTAGACCTCTTATCAGAAAATTGACTAATTGACAGCTATTTTTATTCAATTCGTTCATCATTTCACTTTAACACTTTCAGATATTGCTAAGAAAAATCTGATGAAAAGTAATCCATTGTGGGAATATATCAAATATTGTAAGAAAATGCTCGTATCAGGGCGAAGCCCTGAATGTTTCGACTGACTTTTAAGGTCTATGGAGCAGTGAAAACATGAAAAAATTAAATGTAATAAAAATGTATTTTTTTCTAATGTTAGATTTTTTTGGGAAACTCATCCCCCCACACGCCATATAAAAAAACAAAGTGATAGATTTCATTCTTAGTAACGAATCAGTTGTGGCAAATAAGCTTTCTGAAGCTTATTTGCCATAACTAAAAAGTTACAAAGTGATAGATTTCGCTCCTAGTAACATATGAATTATGGCAAATAAGCTTCTTTCAACCAATTTGGAACAATTTCTAAGACGGATTAATTCTCCACTTACGCGTTAAAAGTGCGAAAGGTATCGCCCGTTAATTGTCCCAAATTGGCAAAATGGCAATCTTTAACCCTCATTGTTTCACAAAAAATGATCAAAACTGAAATACCCTTTCAAATTTAAACTCAAAAAATAAATATCTTTAGACTGATGCAAAAATTGTCAAAAATGGCTAGCGAAATAGAAAAAAAAAACCACCACGAGCACAAATATTCCGTTTGTTTCCTATCGAAAGAAAGCAACAACAACATTTGAATGCTGCAAATGCAGCGCAAATTATTCCGACCAAAGTTTTTGCAAATTATTTTATATACACAAGGACTACCGGTTGCTGAGAAAGGAGCACAGAACGTTCCAACCACCTTGATTAATGTTAAATAATTCAAAAAAAGTAAATTTAAAACGAAAGTTTGACAATGGCAATAAGGGAATCGGCCCCTTGACTACCCAAACGATCCCTCTTTGGTACTGGCTGACTGACACAAAGATTTTTCTGAAGCAGCCTTTGCGCCAATTTACACTTTGAGGGGAGAGCAAGCGCCAAAAAAACGCAACTTTTCGGTCTAAATTGTCCAAAAATCCTTAAATAAATGCATTTTTTGGCCTTTATCTGAGCAGCGCTCCAAAAAAGGAGCTTTTAGTGCTTTGGGAGAGATCAAAAAATCAATTTGGTTGACCTAAAAAAATAAAGATCCACATAAATTTTCGAAATTGTTTTGAAAACTCGCCTTTCTCGCTAGAAAATACAAAATCCGCCCCTGTTGGCTGATAATATTGACACTGAGCCAAGTATTTTGATTTTTTTTGGAATCAGAATGAAGATCAGGGGCGGATTTACAATTTTCTCTGGGGGTGTGTCAAAAACTTTTCTTTTCGAAAATTTTGTCTACCTTTTTTTAGGTCGACCAAATTGATTGTGCTGCGCATTCCCAAATCACTATAAAGACCCCATTTTGACCAAATTTTCTTTGCTTCAGGCAAATTATTGGAGAAAAGGTAAAAAAGCGTTTTCAGGCACTTTTTGGACAGTTTTTACCAAATACCGCGTTTTATCGGTATGCGCTCCTCCATGAAATTAGTCTTTATTGTAGCTTTTAAAAAAATTCGTGTCGATGAGACAAAATTAGATTTCCTAAATTAGTACTATAGGACCATAGGGGGATCCTTTGGGTAGGCAGTGGGTCGATTCCCTGAAGAGAAAGGTCGTTCACCTAAACCCGCCCCTGATCACGATTGAAAAAGCTTCTGTTTGTTATTATATCACTCGATCCCACCTGAAGTATATTTTGTTGTTGGAAAACCAATTCTAGTAAACAAAAATTACTGAGAAAATTATCAGCCAGATTGTCAGGGATTTGCCTTGTGAATGAATAGCGAGTAGCGCAAATCTAGAAGGGAAATATAAAAAAAAATCTAAATTTTGTTCCGAATTTTTTTAGCATGACTATTGACAAAAATTCAATCTGTAGTCTATCCAGAAACACTGAAAATACTCGCTCAATGCAAAATTTTTTGATCGCAATTTTGGCCAAAAAAAAAAACATTTTTAGACACTTATTGGAAACTTTTAACCAAGGTTAATGAGCTTATTGGATTCATCTACAAAAATGTTCTGACGATTCCTGAAAATTTTTTTCACTAACAATTTCAGAACATCGCCTCTATTGAAAACTCATACTGAAAACTCTATTGATACAAAAATTATGAAAAGAAAACAGAACATGAAATTGTGTGTAGTTACTTACGATTTTCGCGTGTTTTGAAGTAGAACATGTCCTGTTCCTTGTACGCAAATGGGCTGCCTTTTCCCACCACAGACACTTCGTAGCCCACTCCTGGTTCAAGAAGTGTGAACTGTTTGCACAGATTCCTCTCGTCTTCCGGATCCTGAGACTCATCCAAACTGAGATACTCGAACTTGTTCAGCGAGTCATCGTCTTTCACGCTCAGCACTATCTGGAACTCCCGCATTGGACCCCCTTGTGCCGGTTGCTTCCAGCAGATGGTCGCCGAGTTCTGAGTGATTCCACTGACTTCGATATCACGAGGCGCTTTAAAAGGATTGTTCAATATTGATATTTCTTTAAACACCTCAACTAACTCATGGTTTGTAAATTTTTCCTCGTTCATCGAGCTTTTCTGGACGTTAACCAGTTTTTTTGAACTTGCACGCCTGTTTCTGATATGATTCACTTTCGAGAACTTATCGGACGATAATGAATTTGATGATGCAAATAGCGATAAGGACTCAGGGATGAGTTCATAGTTTTTTCTCGGGTTCAAATAAAGCTGAGATTCAGAAAAAACTTCGGAGAAAATGCGAATGAACATTATTAATAACAAAATAATCATCAGGCCGCATTTGCAAGAGTGATAACTAACAAGGGTCAAAGGTCAAATCGGTTTAACGATACTCTTTTTTAAGAGTTTTTCTTTAAAATTTAAGACTGTTTCTATCAATTCATTTAGCAACGTTCGACTAAAGAATTTAAGACGACATGTATACAAAAGATGGTCTCCAGAATGAAAAATCAAAAATTATGAGGGAAACATCAAATAAACATGTCGATTTTTCACAGAATTAGCAGTTTGTAGCTTCTTGTTTAATATGAGCGACTTGTATTTGAATAAACAGAAGAAATTTTCTGTACGGAAGGACCGAATAAAGGTAACTTCAGGCATGTCCGATAAAACAATCTGTTGTAGTTCAGAAATATCATCATTTTAGTAATTCTACAAAAAATTTTATACTATAGGATTGAAATAATAAAAACCTTTTTTTAACAATATAAAGAACTTCCTTTTCGCAAACACTTCTTCAAAAAAATTTTATGTTAAGCTGACATGCTTTGCTGTAGCTCAAATTTGAGCTTTCCAATTAAATTACCATCTCTTCTTTTCAATTTATCTGAACAAAAAAACTGCCTCAAAAACCATGGCAATAAAAAAAAGTAGGAATAAAATTTGTTTGAAGTGGTTTTTTGAAGAGGGGAATTATCAAGTCAATTATTTGTTCAAATAAAAAAAATGTAGAATTTGTGATAAACAAATCCCGAAAGCTGTAATCATGATGAAAACTGTAGGTTTTATGCCAACAATTCAATCAATAATGATACCAGGTTTTTTCACCTCATTAAACTACTTTCTGCATATAATAATAAGAGTATTTAATTTTTTTCCAATTTTAGTCGAGCTAATTTTCATTCAGTGTCAAAACAACAACGAGTTACCTAATGGACAAGTCAGAAAAAAAGATAGAAATTTTGACTCCCAATGATAAAATGTATTTCTCAACAGAGCATATTATGAAAAAAAAAATGTTATTTTTATGCAACCGGCATAAAAAAAAAGACGTAGAACTGATTCATAATACAAAAAAAACTTGAAATATTACCAATAACTTGAAAGAATGACTTCTTTGAAAAGCAAAATGTAGTAAACCTGTCGACTAAAATGAAAAGGTATTTGATTTCCCTAAAAATAGTTGCTCACATATGCATTTCAATGACAGTTGGTTGATTGATTACTTCTTCAGCTTAGTTCAGTTAGGATACAGGAGCAAGAAAAGTGACAATTGTAAATCAGGGTTGCATTTAGAAGTGTCCAGACAATGCCTGATATAAGTCTTGTTGTATACAAACAGGGTGGAATAAATTACACCAAACATCTTACTTAATACCAAAAAAAATATCGAACTAGCAGAGTAGACAACTCAACACGTGACAGCCAATTTGTTTACAAAGCATATTTTCACTCTTGTTCACTACTTTCACACCTCACTGCAAAGATTTGAAGGGGGGGGTGTTCATAATGAATTTCAAAACTCGCAAATGCTTAACCGATGAATTAGTCCTTCATGAGGGGTGGATATTCGTCACTAGGTATCCTTTTTTTTGAGAAAGGCCAATAATTGGAGAGAGCTACTCTAACGAAACTCTTTTTTACTCCCCCTTCCTTAATAACTGTAGTAGCCGCCCCCCCCCCCCCCCGAGTATAGAAATGGGAGAAAATTTTTAGAACAGCTCAAGTAAAAATGCTTTTTGTCAAATTAATCAAAAAAACAGATATTCAAAAGTTTCAAAAAACTTAGATGTTATAAAGTTAAGTGGTGCGGAATCCCAATTCGGTTGAAAAGTACTGAAACCGAGAAGTACTTTTTGATTGAAATAAAATCAATAATTACGGAGCCTTTCAAATCTACCTGAGAAGTATACATTGAGCAGCAGCTGCAGAGGCTATGTATTATGTATCAGCGTATAAATAGCGGAAATTAAGCGAGCCATTATTATGCAAAACCGATTAAAATGCAGTAATCTTCTCAAACCGCCAGTTATAGTAAAGAGGTTTGTCATGTCAAAAAAACACCGCAACTAAGTTAAGTGGAAAAAAAAGATTATAAGGGATTTCGTATACTAAAAAGTTGTCAATATGAATGACTCCCATGTCGCCCTGTCGCCCTCGGACAATGAAATGGTTTATGTATCGATTATAATCCATTATTTTCTCGAAATTCAAAGAAATTTCAAAACATTAAGAATTCATATAACGCAGTTTTTTTTTCATTTTACTGTTCCGTTCTGACTATTGAAAATGTACAGGAACTTTTTATTCGGGTGTGTTTTAGTTTCTTCTTTTTCTTTTTTTCCTCGCAAATTTAGAAACCAGAAATAATTATTAGAAAAGGTTGAATTATATATAATACTAAGGTATCGTTTTTGTCAGTCGTGATTCAAATGCTATTCAAAACTTTTCAATAAATAGTCTCAATGTCGAAAAAAAACAGGTCAATATTTTTGAGCTCTAGTCTAATTCGAGCAAATACAGCAAGAGTAGATCTTATAATAGCCTTTGATTCAAGCTTAACCGTGAAGTGTTAGTTTTGCTTCAGTCAGTAAAGCTAGTTTTTGAAGTTTTTCCTTCAGAAAAAAAAATTCTTTTTTGGAGGGGGGGGACCTATTGTCAAATAAACTAATGATTTTTATTTTTTTTATCGTGGTCGGAAATCTTGTTCTACTTGCCCAGCATCCAGCTAATATTTTTTTCTCTGACATCTTCCAACAGTTAGTAACAATTTTTGCATAACTAAAAACAGTAAAGCGGAAACTTTGCAATTTGTTGAAAAAACGATATGCACGTACGGTCTACTTCAGTTCTAAACTTGAAAATAAATAGTCTCAATGTCGAAAAAAACTGGTCAATATTTTGAGCTCTATTCTAATTTCGAGCAAATACAGCAAGAGTAGATCTTATAATAGCCTTTGATTCAAGCTTAACCGTGAAGTGTTAGTTTTGCTTCAGTCAGTAAAGCTAGTTTTGAAGTTTTTCCTTCAGAAAAAAAATTCTTTTTTGGAGGGGGGGAACCTATTGTCAGATAAACTAATGATTTTTATTCTTTTTATCGTGGTTGGAAATCTTGTTCTACTTGCCCAGCATCCAGCTATTATTTTTTCTCTGACATCTTCCAACAGTTAGTAACAATTTTTGCATAACTAAAAACAGTAAAGCGGAAATTTTGCAATTTGTTGAAAAAACGATATGCACGTAGGGTGTACTTCAATTCTAAACATGTCAAACTTGAAAATAAAACACAAAATTATTTTTTTCCCACCAAGTTCCTCAAAATAGTATAAGTGGGCCAGAGGGCATTTTTGGAGGGATAAAAGGCTAATGGTAAAGCAAAAGCTTAGAAAAAGTGAAACAATCTATCAATAAAAAAGAAAAATTTATTGAAGAAAAAAAAGAAGAACATGTTAACAAATAAATTAAAAATTTCGAGAGCAAAAATTAATTACCAATATAAATATTGCAACGTGTGTAATTCAACGTGTAAAAAATAAAAAAAAAGATGCTAAGAGATGCAAAATGCGAAATTTAGAAAAAAAAATTATTATAAAGAGTTTATTCATTTTTTAATAAAAAACGAAAATCAATTTGTGATCTATTGTTATACATTTTCTACAGGGTTTATGGAGACAGTTACTAATATTTTATCATTAATGATCAATATCTATAAAAATCCAGGGCGCGCATCAATTAAAAAATATTTAAAATATAAAAATAGAGGTAATTTATAATTAACAATTATTTGCATTAAACTATTGTTTTTATTTTCTTTATAATCCACATGAACGACAAAAAAAATCCCGAACAACATCTTTTCTTACTTTTTTTGATTCTTTTCTAGTTTCTTTTTAATAGATTTAAACTGAATAAAATACGCTACTTCAAGCTTGAAAATCGAAATTCTTAAAAAATAGCCGCAGAAGGACACCGCAGAAATTTCTAAATAAACTATATTAGAAAAAAACGTTTGCAACAAAATTCAACTTTAAAAAAGGGCAAGAAGAAGATTTTTTCAAATAATGAATTGCCGAAACAAAAATGTCCTTCTGATAAGCATCTTTTTTCTTCAAAAATAGTGCGAATTGCTAAAATTGTGCAAAATCAGCACCAAGAGTACGGTAGATTGCCGTATTTTTGCTTCGGTTTTCTAAGAAAATCTGAGAGTATCAATTTTACGCCTTAATTTTTTGGTGCAGCGAAAATAATTTTTCGAGGGTTTCGACGGAATCTTTCAAAACCGCGAAGTTACGGAAAAATTCCAGGAAAAACAACTTCAATTTTGTTGTTTCACCTCAAGTACCCAAAGTACCTCAACAAAATAAACTCAAGTAGAAAATTAAAATGAAATAAGTTCAAATTTAGTTGAATACTGATTATGATAATGAGTGATATAACAGGTTTTTTGAATTTTAGGTCACTGGAAGAATACAACATGGAAATGTAATTCTTACAGCAAAATCAGGTTTAAAGTTTTTGATTTCTAATTCAATTTCTAGCAAATTAAAGCACTAGAGTAGCAATTATTATACAAAAAATTAGATTTTTTTTCAGATTTTTAGCTATAAAAGCTAGTTTTTTAAAAGAAAACTAGTTTTTGCAGTATAATTTAATGCTTCATTGGTAGTAGTATAGTAACTCTAAAACATTTTCGTAACATTTTGCTTTTTGTCATTCTTTTTTCTAAAGACAAATGTTGTCGATTATGTCTAATGTCAATTAATTTTAATATGGTTTTATTTCAAATCACATCACGTATTAAAACTGAAACTTATTTGAAGAAAAGAAACTTATTTAGAAAAAAAAAATTTCTTGCGCAGTAACCATCTTTCATGTTTTGATTTGAAATTGCTTTAGTAATCTAAGCAAATACTGGCACTTAGTTCCTAATGCCGAAAACCGTTATCGGCATTAAAAAAGAAGTGCCTTTTTTTGTAAAATACTAAGACAACTTCAAATGTGACATAAATTCGTAGCTTCGAGTTGAAAAAAAAAGGATTAACTGTGCCTAACTCATGCCAAAGTTGTAATAAAGACTTCATAAATTCGATATAATCAGAGCTGCAATTTTTTAACCTCCTCTATGATTTCTTGCTTAAAGAACTATTATAACTGTTAAAACTATCTATCACAAGTACTTAACATAGTGGTAAGGCGTTCACTTTGTGATCGTTAGATCGCGTAATCGTTCCCCCGCCATGGCATTTATAGTGAGCAAGGAGGAGCTCTCATTTGACTTCTGGCTTCAGTTCTACCACAGTGTGACCGAGGTCGGCTGCAATCGTGCCACCACATCAAAGTTATAGACGCAAAAAAACTACCTTGAGTCGCAACAAAAGGGCTTGGCTCAACAAAGTAACTCAGTCTGGATTGTAGGAGAAAAGAGAAAATGACTATGCTTAGGCAGGATGGATAGCTTTTCACAGATCCTCGATATGATTTATAATCGACATATTTTCACCACATTTTTCACGAGTTGATGAAGATCATACCATTTTTCCTACAAAATTTTTGGTGTTACTTTCAGCAGAAACATTTAACAAATTATCTGTACAGATCAAATTAGCTGAAAAAACAAAACCGTGAAACTATTTGGTTCAAATAAATAGAAAAGTTGAAAAGAACATAAGATAATACAATTTTCAAGGGAAATTGTTTAAAAATCGGAATCAGGGCCTCGAGCGACAAATTCAAAAAAGGAAACAAAAGCTTGCTATAAATTGTTTTAATCATTATTTTTTTCTTCTTTGTAATAAATAGCTAAATATTATATCTACAGAAAAGCATTATGTTGACCTCAGATGCCAATCAGAAAATTCTCTAAAAAACGGTCAAAAAGCTTTTGTTTTTTAAAAATAAGTGATAAATGATTTTGAAAAACTGAAAGGTCGGACCAATTAATTCGAATGTGCTATTTTGTAGAACAAAAATATCCGAATCACAACAACATGGATTGAATATGAAATACCAACAGTCATCAATCATTCTGTTACCTAAGAGCTTTATTTGTTTTTTTAAAACTGACCCATTTCAAGTTTAGACCAAAAGTTGAGTTTTTTTTGGCGTTGGGCTCGTCTAAGTTTTAGTGCATTTTAGCTTTAAAGTTAGTGCTCCCAACTGAAATTGTTACTCTCGGAAATTTTTTTTTAAGGGGGGGGGAGTTTTGATAAAAGACAATATTTTTTAATCAAAAGCTTACAAGTACAACCGTAAAAATAAAATAATTCCTATAAGTCCTATAGTTCTATAAACCTATCATTGTGTAATATTGTGTTATCAAACTTGACTTTCGTGTTCTAATGTGTATTATGGTAATATCGTCATCCAAGTGTTGTCAAAGAGCTTTCAAAGTTCCATAAAGAAAAAACCTAATATTGATGTTTTTTCTTTGATTAGTCAAGAGCTTCTTTTCATGAGAGTTTCTCTGATTGACTGAAGAAAGTGCTGACAAGGAAAAAAATTAATATGCCAGCGTACGAACCAAATGAGATTTTACTGGACTGTGAAACTATAAGAGACTTTAATATCTAATATTGTAACACCATTCAAAAAAATTTAAATAAGTTTTGCATGGACTGTCAGAATCATAAAAGAAAACAGCAAACGCAAATAAAAATTAAGGGCAAACTCTTTGTATATCAAGGAAAATGATACAAAAGAACTTGATAAATAGCTCTAGAAAAACTTAACCAATAATGTATACTGTTGAAGTTCGAGAAAGGGTTTTCAATGGGCGGTCACTTCAGAAATCAAAATTTTAAGAAACAAAAGAAAAATTAATGCACGGTTTTTTAATATAACATGGAGGATACATGATTGAAGTAAAAAGGAAATTGATATATTCCTTAAACTTTTTTCAAGTAAGGTAAGAATTGGGTTATTACTTTGTTCAAAGGGACTGTTTTTACCACAATTGACGCATTGAAAAAGGGTGCTATTTTATTGTGTCAAAATACAGTAATGCTACAAAGTAAATAAACAAGCAGAACACAAAAAATAACAGCAACATCAGTCTTTGTGTTAGCCTGGATTTAACAAGATTGAAATTTTCATGTTTTCCGGTATATTTTCTGAAATAACATACCAATTTGAGGTATGAAAAAAAAAACACAATTTTTGAACCTGTAGCTCCGATTCATTTAAAGTTCAGTATTTTTTATTAAAAGTGATAAGTTACAGCTTAGAGCAATTTTTCGAACTCAAAAAATCCAATTTTGTTTAATTTTTTTTCACGTTTAAGACGACACAGTAGTCAGGTTCCGAAAAGAAACGACAAGGTTGTCAAGTTCTTGAAAAGACCAATAAGCACCTAGAGAAAAGAAAACAATAGAAAAACGGCAGAATTTTAGATGTCAATTGCTTTGATTTTTTTGTTGTTTTGATATTTTTTGTAGAGATGATATGTATGATTCTGATTATGCAACGCTTTCATTTTTTAATGATTAAGCTTTACTTAAGTTCGAAAGTTTAATCATTACATAATCATAATTACTCGTAACAACAAGAAAACCTGTTTCTAAACTCCTGTTTTTTGAGTCGAAATAGATCTATACAATGAAGGATTTTATAGTTTGTAAAAAGGGATTTGTGAAAAGTTCAAATGGGAGACGAATTCAATTTGATCAGACTAAGTGTGGATAAAACTGATCCATTTTACAGGTTCTTTCAGGAAGCAAATGAACAAATTTGAGGATGTTTTTCCCAAATCAATCTTTGTCAAAATAATACCATCTTACTAGAGCGAATAATCAACTGCACAACGCAAATAGAGAACAAATAGCGATTTTAGCTATTAAAATCCGCAAGCTGTTAAGATTCAGAGTTAGAGCAAGTAGGACTAGGGGATAGAGGTTTGAGAGTTATCTGAGGTTTCAACTGAGGAGAGAGAAGAGATACTGATTGTTGAAGAATGAATTGAGATTGTGTTTTTAAAATGACACGACAAACTGAGCATCAAATAGTACCAGTTAATTAATTACCAGTTAATTAATTAGTTTATCAAATACCAGCAGACCAGTTGACCTTGTCTGAGTGCATTGAGTTTTATACCAGTTGACCTTTAATTAGGTTTCTATTGCTCAAGTCTGACCTTGAGTTTGGTCTGGTATTTCACTAGTCTGGCATTGAGCTCGTCTGTCCTCAACACCCCCACTCAGGCTGAATTGGCTTTGTCCAATGTCAGGCTGCAACCCATCAGCGTTCGACGATGTTGATCCACCTTTGCCTTGCTCAGGGATTTCGTCAACAAGTCAGCCTCCATGTTTTCGGTTGGACAGTACTCGAGCGCAAATGTTCCATCCTCGACCCGCTCTCGGACAAAGTGATACTTGACATCAATGTGCTTTGTACGCTTCTGCATTACGGGATTTTTGCACATCTTGATGCAGCTCTGGTTGTCCTCGTTGATCACAGTTGGACCATCACACGTCATATCCATCTCATTGAGTAGGGATCGTAAGTAGAGGCCTTCCTGAACAGCCGCTGCCATTGCTTGATACTCAGCTTCGCTGGTAGATATTGCTGCAGTAGGTTGCTTCTTGGTACTCCAGCTGATTGCTGCTCCTGACCGCTGCACATGAAAACTGTAGCCTGTTGTTGACCTTCTGTCATCAACGTCACCAGCCCAGTCAGCATCTGCTGAACCATAAAGGTTGAACCCATCAGGATCTTTGATGTAGCACAGCTCCAGATCTTTGGTTCCTTTCAGGTATCGCAGTACTCTCTTAGCAGCCACCCAGTGTGTTCTCCCAGGATTCTCCAGAAACCGTGAAAGTTGAGTCACAGTAGCTAGGATGTCTGGCCTCGTTTGCTTGGCTATGTACAATAACGAGCCCACTATGCCTCTGTAGTCCTCACGCTGCATTGCCACTGCTTCTTCTGAGCCCGCTCCAGGGCAGTCCTTCTTCGTCAACTGAGTGCTGATATCAGCTGGTGTCCCTACTGGTTTGCAGTCAGCCAACCCAAAGCGCTCCAAGCAGTCTTCAATGTAGCGAGACTGATTCACAGTGACAGAACCAGGTGCCCGTTTGACCTGCATTTTCAAAAACCAGGCTAATGGACCGCGATCATCCATCTTGAATCGGTCAGTGAATCGGTCCCTCACCCTGTCAACTTCTGCTTGCAGTTTGCAGCCAATGATGATATCATCCACCCATACTAGAACATAGATCATAGCATCATCCATTCCCCTCATCGTGAACAAACAGAAGTCATTGGTGCTTCGAGTGAAACCAGTCTCCAGAAGAAACGTGCTCAGCGTCTGGTACCAGTCCCTTCCTGCCTGCTTCAGCCCATAGATACTGCGTTGTAGCAAACACACTTGGTTGTCCCCGCTGCTGAACCCCTCGGGCTGTTCCATATACACAGTTTCTGTTAACGGCGAGTTGAGGAAGGCTGACTTCACGTCCATCTGATGAAGTACAAGATCATCTTGCGCTCCCAAAGCCAGTAGTATTCTCTTTGTTTCTGGTTTACAGGTTGGCGCAAAGGTCTCATTGAAGTCCAGTCCTTCCACTTGCATAAAACCCTTCACCACGTATCTGGCTTTAAACCGCTCCACTTGTCCCATTGCATCTCTCTTCACAGCAAGCACCCAGCGTCCAGGAATGACCTTGCGAGAATTTGGTCTATCAACAAGTGTCCAGGTGCCCATTGCCTTCAGTGACTGCACCTCCAAAGCCATAGCTGCTAGCCACTGCTCCCTTTCTGGTCCAGATACTGCTTCCAAGTAGCTTCTTGGCTCTTGTGCTATCACTGAAGCATGAGTGTAAGCCAGTCCGTATCGGATGGGAGGGTTCCGCGTTCTAGTTGACCGCTGCTCTGGAATCTCTGTTGGCCTCTGCTCTGGAGGCTCTGTGGAAGGTGGTTCCAATTCTTCAGTCTCGACTGGGTCATCTTCCGTAACCCCCACTGAAGCTGCTGCTCCACTATCATTCGCTTTATTGGTAGACTCAGTGATGGTCTTCGTGCTAGTTTCCTCTACATCAATGCATCCCTCGATTGATAGACCCAGTGTTTGTGACTGCTCACTGTCTACCAGAAAGTCGTCTGGAATGATGTCTTCATTGAACGTCACGCTTCTTGCTCGTACCACTCGCTTTGTCTCCAGGTCCATCAGCAAGTAGGCTTTGCTCTCCTCGTCATAACCAATGAACTTGCTCTTCTTGCCTTTCGGATCCAGTTTCCGCCGGTTTCCTCTGTCCAGGTAGTACGCCAGGCATCCGAACACTCGCAGGTAGTTGACTTTCGATGGCTTCCCATAATGCATCTCCATTGATGAAATGCGATGCTCATTGCTGGATGTAGGACACAAGTTGCGAACCCTGACTGCCGTTGACATTGCTCGTACCCAGAACATCTTTGAGAGCTTTGCATCGGCCAGTAGACATCGAGTCATCTCAGTTATCACCCTGTTGTACCTCTCTGCCACGCCATTCTGTTGCGGAGTATTAGGTACTGTAAACTCCTGTTTCACCTGCATTTCTCTACAGAACATCCGAAAAGCATTCGACGAATACTCACCTCCGTTGTCAGTTCTCAAGCACTTCGGTGTTCCGTGCTCAGCTACAAAGTCTTTGAACTTCGAAAGAGTATCGCTCTTCTTAACCAGGTACTTGACCACTGCCAGACGGCTGAAGTCATCAATGAAGCTCACGGCATAGCGCGCTCCATGCATGCTCGCAACTTCAAATGGTCCCTGGATGTCGCTGAAGACCCGCTGCCCCACTGCAGTTGCCCTGTTCTCTGTCTTCTTTGGCATTGCTACTTCGTGCATCTTCGAAGCTGTGCACACTTCGCAGAACCCTAGCTCGCCGACATCAACAACTGATATTAGATCATGCTTGTTGAGATGCCCCAGCCTTCGGTGCCACAGCATTGCACTACTTGTCTCCATCTTCGCTTTCGTAGCTAGAGTCATCGCGTTCCTCTTGAACTTGCACTCCAGGAAGAAAAGCTTGCCGCGCTGCTTCACTGGTAGCCGTCGACCATCCGGTGCCACAAGATGAGAAGAGTCTGATGTAAAGCTGAAACTAGACCCTCTAGCTATTGCTGAGCTCACACTCATCAGATTCACGTTGTAGCTCGGCACAAACAGCACATTGTGGAAAGTGTAGCTCCTCGTCACATCTTGACAGTCTCGTATGTCCACTTCCACCGAGCCTATGCCCTCAATCTTTGATATTGTACCGTTCGGATTCTCAACTGTTGTCCCCTCATCCCATTTCTCAAAGCTTGAGAAGACAGCCTTGTCGCGCACTACATGATCGGTGCATCCCGTATCCACAATGAGATCATCTCCCTTCATTGAGGTTGTTGCACAACAACTGAAGAACCCTGTCTTTGCCTGCTTGCAGTCCCTTGCAAAGTGTCCTTGTTGTCCACACTTGAAGCACCCTTGCTTCCTTGAAGTTGGACCACTTGCTTCATTCGAGCCACTGCCTCGAGCACCAGATTGACCACTGTCACTTCTGGATCTGCAATCTCTTGCCAAATGACCCTTCTGACCGCACACAAAACAGCCACCACCCGACGCTCCTTTCTTCTTCCTCACAGCTTGCATAGCTATGTGTCCATTCCCAGTCTTCTCTCCACATCGAGCTCGTCTCGAGTCATCATAGTTCCTCAACCTCGTTCTCAGCTCTGTAAAAGTCTTGGCCGGCTGGAAGCTCTCCTGCACCACGAAATGCTCAAAGCTGTCAGGCAGTCCGTTGATCACGAGCGCATTGAAGAGTGTGTCCGTAATTGCTTCCCCAGCTTCACTCAGCCGCGTCATCAGCTCTTGACTTCGAACGAAGTAGTCATCGAGATCCTCCTCTGATCCTAGGCGCAGCTTCGCAAGCTGGCCTACTAGACTGACCACTGTAGGCCTCTCCACACTGCAAAACTTCTCTTGCAGCAGTCTCCAGGCCTTCGTCCCATCGCCATAGCCATCCGCAGCCACGCAGTCGTTCTTGATGTACATCAGTGTGGTGTTGTTCAGGACCAGAGCTAGATGTGACCACACTGTGTTTCGGTTGTCTTTCCTCTGCTGGATCAGCACAGCTCGCTCCTGCATCTTGGTGTTGTACGCCGTCATCTGGTCAGCATTCGGATTCTCAGGTAGCGTAGGTTCAGCTTCTGGTAGATCGTCATTGCCCATCACAGTCCTGAACAGGCCTTTGGTATGCATCAGTGCCACAAACTTCGTCGACCAAGCTGGAAAATCTTCAGACTTTCCACTGAATCCAGCCAGTTTCAAGTCCATCTCTGCTTTGCTAAAGGCTAGATAAAAGCTAAAAAAAACTCTGACAGAAATCAAATAATTATTAAATCAAAAAGTTTAGAAATCTGGGCCCATAACCTGTTAAGATTCAGAGTTAGAGCAAGTAGGACTAGGGGATAGAGGTTTGAGAGTTATCTGAGGTTTCAACTGAGGAGAGAGAAGAGATACTGATTGTTGAAGAATGAATTGAGATTGTGTTTTTAAAATGACACGACAAACTGAGCATCAAATAGTACCAGTTAATTAATTACCAGTTAATTAATTAGTTTATCAAATACCAGCAGACCAGTTGACCTTGTCTGAGTGCATTGAGTTTTATACCAGTTGACCTTTAATTAGGTTTCTATTGCTCAAGTCTGACCTTGAGTTTGGTCTGGTATTTCACTAGTCTGGCATTGAGCTCGTCTGTCCTCAACACAAGCAGCTTAGCTAAAACTGACATCGCGAAAAACAAGAACTTTGCCAGAATTTAAAATAAACGAAAGCCATAATTTTCTAAGCCCAAAATGCACCACAAAAACATTATATATTTTTTGTAAAAACATGGAAAGCTCCTATGATTCAAACAATTTTCTTTTGCTTAAAAATTTGAAACTCCATTTTAATTTTGATAATCTACAAGAGATGATAAATGTAAAATTGGCAATTAATTAGGTTATAACGAAAAGGAAGTTCACTTTAATCATGAATTCTGGAGATAGGCAGAAACGTGCCATTTGAAGAAACTGTAAAGACAAGCTATGCTACTTGTATAATAATAACATCAGTTTCTTTTCCAATTTCTTACCGCCGATTAGTTCTGTATTTTTATTTTTTCATTTTTATCCAATCAGTTTTTGCATGATATTTTGTGTTGTGAGATCTATGAAAAAAAAAAGATTTCGGATGAATTTTCTAGTTTTACCATCGATAGATGGTTGAGAATTACGAGGGAACAAAACGTGAAAAAATTTATTTCAATATCAGCGCTGAGTTTTTTCATTCGAAACTAATCAAAAATCCATCCTATTCAGACCTAGTTTTTCACACAGAAAAAAAACTTTATTTGCGGGCGGGAATGAATTTTTAATCCGATTTTAAATCCAAAGCAAAGTAGATTTTTTGACTAGCGTAAGCACAGGTAATGCAAAATAGACACTGAAATGTGCCAAAAATCAATATTATCTCTATTTCAGTTTTAAATACCTTTTTAAATACATTTATGTGTGGAAAAAACGAAGGAAAAAACCAGG